>NW_024370374.1:4033841-4098626 GCF_014805655.1 Passer montanus | reverse complement strand
GCGGGCTCCCCGCTGTCCCCGGCGGCCCGCGGCGCTGGCGGCGGCGGGCCGGGCGGTCTCTCCGCCCCGGAGGCTCGCGTCGGGCTGCGGCGCGGGTTCAAGAGTTCACGCGTCCCTGCCCGGCTCCCGGAGGGAAGCGGGGCCGCGGGCACCGGCGCTGCCCGGCCGAACAATGCTGCCCGCCGGGGCACCGGGCCGGCGGAGGCGGCCGCGCCAGCATCCCCCGCGCCCTTCCATTTCTCCGCTGCTGTGCGCTCCGCTGAGCCTGGCGAACCTCGTTCCTCTGAAGCGCTGCTCCGGGGCGTGCGGAGCCTCCTCTCAGCCAAAACTTCTCTGGAGCGATGCAGTCCCGCGGAGAGTTCTGCAAAGTTCCGGGAAGTGCGGGGAAAATTCAGGATATCTTATTGGCTTCGGGTTGCTTTTTGATTGTGTAGCTCTGCCAACTAAAAGGAGTATTCTCTAGGCGATGAGATTTTCGTTATCGCCTGCCTTTTATGTCTCTTGCTTGATTTATCTGCAGTTCCCATCTCGACGACGTCTAAAGGTAAAAGGAGTCTCGGGCTAAAAATACCCCGTCAAAATAAGTGCGCTAATAGATGACTTTGCACTTCGTTCTGAAAGTGGTCAGACATGTCTGATAAGATTAATAGATTATCAAGTCAGAAGGACTGTTGCAATCATCTAGTCTGACCTCTTCATTATGCAGGCCATAGAACTTTTCTTTTTTCCCAATCTGTGTTTGAAAATAGAGCTCACTTTTTGGAAGGTGTAGTTAAAAATTTCCAGTGAGACAAAATTCAGCACGATTCTTGGTAAAGTGTTCAAGTGACTGATTTACATTGTATTTCTGATATGAAGAGGGCTAGCTTTAGTTTTTGGCCACTGAGTCTTGTTTATAGCCTCATCAACACTGAAAATACGTTGAGTATGAATCCTTACTAATTTTAATAAATTTCTTGTTTTACTTATTTTTCTTAATGAAAAGAACATAATATTTTGAAGTTTATTGCCAGAGATTTTTTTCTTTTTTATCGCTGCTTTAGTTATTCTCCCAGATTTCTTTCAGATTTCCTCCACGTTGTCAGTTTCCCTTCCTGAACTGTGCACATTGCATCTGAGATGCAGTTAAGGCAGTGAGAAGTGGGATCACAGGAGCTCCGTGGGATGAGAGGCTGTACATTCCCTGTTTCACAGAGAGTTGCAAGGACAGGCAGCTTTTTGGCCCAACCCTTGTCCCATGAAGCTCTTTAGCCAGTTTCCCTGAGGAGTTGCCTGCATGGCAAAGTAAGGTCTCCATTAAATTATTTCCAGTTTTTCTTCCTAATCATTGGAGTGCTTTTGGTCATGTTGCTATGTTGATTTCAGTGGAAGTCAGGGACCTCTCCTTTCTATATTGCTTTTACCAGTTCTCTTGAGGGTCGTGCCAGCTGTTCCACAAGGGAAGTTTGGATTTCCCAGGTTGTTTAGGAACAGGTAGTGCAGAAGCAGAAGTGGATCTTTCTTGGATTTTACAAGAAACACAACTTCTTGATGATATATTTTTAAAAAGAATCTCCTGGTTTTAGAACACATCTTGCATTTTTTTAATGGCTGCTGCATTAATGCAGTCTTAAGTGTACATTTTGGGAATTCTTTAGAAGAAATGGCATGGAGAAAAATCCCAAGACAAGTACCATGCAGAAGCTCGTTAGATCAATGCCTGCTGCCTATACCCATCAAATTAGTATTACTGCATCCCTGTATGCTATGGCAATATTTATACTATGCTTCAGGAAGCAATGTGAAGAAAACCTTCTTTTGGTTCTTTGAAGTTTTGTCTCCAGGTTCTATACACGGTGACAAATGATGCATTTAAAATGTGTTGGCTGAAACATTTAAACTTTTTTCTTTTGTTCCCAAGAACAGGGAAAATACTGGATAATTAATCATATTTTGTGCTTGAAATTCTCCTGAACTGACTTCTTTGGGTTCACGTCATTTTAACAAGAATTAATATACCCTGTCTTTGGCCAGATTTAAAGATTTTTGTTTCCATGTTGGTCACAGTGATAAGTAGAGTCTGGGCTTTAGGTGCTTGTGGTTTCCTCTCCTGCTGATAGCATTTGTCTTTGGATGGATGGAGTTGCTGAGGAATTGGGATGGAAGAGTCATTTCTGTCACTGCCAAGGCTTGCAGCAGCCTGGAAGGAAATTGTGAAGGTATAGATGTACTGTAAAAGAATATGCTGTCCATGCCCTCGACTTGTGTTACAGATCACATCACGTTTTTCCAAGTGGTGTTTTTGATTGTGGTTGACAGGTAGTCACCTTAACAGCTGAAGCTGCGTTAGCCTGATGTTAAATTAAAAACTGTGTGTCATGTTCATCTGGTACTTGCTTGAAAAGAATTCAGCCTTTAGGTGATATAGATGACAATATTTCATTCAAATTTCATAGTTATGCTCTTGTAGGCTGTGTCGTGGCAGGTTATGTTCCCTTTGTGTGGAGAGCCATGTTCACAGTCTCAGCTCATCTAAATGATTTCTCCTCCCTACAAGCATTGCTCCTGTCTTCCTGCGCTTCACTTCAGCCATCTGGTTTTTATCCTGCTTCTTATTTCTTGCAGGCACTGTTTTGTCTGTGCAATGCCTCTATTCTTATCAACTAAAAGGAAATGTGTGGTGAAGTGTTACAAGGACATTTCTACCAGGCCTGCTGTGACATAGCTGTTCCCATGGAATAGGAGATGGTGAACGGGGCTGGAAGCTGATGGAAATCCCTGGGATCACTGTGGTACCTAAGCAGGGACCACTCTTGCTGGGGAGCACATTGGGATGCTGCAGACTGGTAGCAGGGGCTGAGGGGGTGCTCCTGACCCCCAGGCCCCTTGCACAGCCTGTCAGCAACTTGAAGGGATTTCTGGTGGCTCTAGCAGTGCACTGCTACTTCTGGCCTTTTACTGTAGCTGTCAGAAAACCCTCTTAAACCCTCTGTGCTTGAACCTTCTTTTTGCCAAAAGCTGTTGAATAGCAGATAAGGTGTGTCATGCTAACTTGCTGCTTGCTCAGGAATTATTGAGTCTTCAGAAACCGGGTGGTGTGTAGTAGTGTGAAAAACTGTTGTAATTCCTTGGAAAGAGACGTGGAGACACCTGATAATGGATGAGGTTTCTGACTGAGTTTCTCTGACTCGGGGGTACTTGTGTAGAAAAGGATTTTAGTAATGGAAAGATCTCACTCTTCTTGTTCTGTTTTTACCACAGCTCTAAGACTTAAATCTGCTACATGTGAGTAAAAGTCAGTCACAATTATTTTGTTGTTGATTTAAATTTTATGGTGATTGCCATGGTCTCTGATGTTCCTTTATGTCTATATCCATCTCTGTCCTACCCAAGCATATGGGGTTTTATGTCATTTCATTCAGTATGGTTCTTTATAACAGATAGGACTGACATTGTGTTAGTGTGGCCTATAACAGCTAATCTAAGATAAAGAGTTAGTTACTGTGATAGTTCATTTGCAAAATTACATAAATGGGAGACTTGCACTTTTACGATAAATGGTTATGATGGGTTTTTAAACTCATTTTTGCATAGCTGTCAAACTAATGCTTATTGTAACAGCTGTATGATAATTGTGTTTTAGTTAAGGCTCAATTTTAAATTCTAATGGGGTTTTGCATAGCTATAGGAACTCTGTAAGTGCAGAGTATTTTAGAAAAGCAGAGAACATTTTCTTTCATCGATTGAAATTGTTCTGAGAGGTGAAACCAATGTTTGTTGTTAAACACATTCTACAAAAATTTCCCTATGGCGTAGTATTTAAAGTGTTGAAAGGAAAGCTCATAATCTGGGAATATACTTAGAATTTTTGTATTAAAAGGTACAGAAAGATTAAATAAATTTTACGAACATATAAAAAGATAGATCACTTTTCAAATCTTACCAATTTTTCTGTCATAGTTTGTATCTGAAACATTTATGCATGCAAAATAAACACAGGTATAGCACAGATACCTCACAGGGACTTGCTGGCTTTTGTTGGCCTTCCTTTCTTTTTCTTTTTTTTCACCTGCATTCAGCACACACTGAAATCACAGCTGTGGGAAGGTCAAAGATTGGCTGAACGCAAGCTGAATGTTTTCTTGCTCTGTGTCCCACAGCCTTTCCCTGGTGCAGATGTGTGGTCATCTTGCAAAATCTTGGCTAAAGTTTCAAAATGAGCCAGCCAGGCTTGTTTGGATTGAGATGCTGCTTACCTGTGTGAGATTTAATGCCAGCTTTACATGGAAGATTTCAAGCAATGTGTGTCATTCTGCTGCAGTGAGAAATGGTGATAAAGAACTATCTGCGGAAGGAGTGAGCTGAGACTTAGTGTGAGAGTGCAGTTACCTGAGAAGGCTGAACTGGCTGCTCAGGCTCACTGCTGCTGAAAGGGGCTCCCTTCCTCTTCCCTTGTCTTGGTTTGGTGTTTGTGCAACTGCACAGGGAGCTGGTCCCATTTGTTAATCCATGAGAACTCTCCTGGCTGAAGCAGTGAATGGCTTGAGCTGGATATCTGTGCTGGTGAACCTGTGCTGGCAGACTGGAAACCAGAGGTGCTACCTGGGGACGAGCAGAACTGCAAGGAGTGAGCCCTGTGGCCTTGGCAGGGATTCCTCCCAGTGGCTCTGGACAGGATTTAGATGGGCTCAGTCTTGCCATGCCACTGTCTTTGATGAACATCCCACACAAATTGTGCTGCCTGCTTCCCTGGCAGGAGCACTTATGGTAAGATGTTAGCTGGGTGCCAGATCTGCCTTCAGATCACCTACAATGCCATTCCAGATAGGAGCCCTTTCCCATGGAGCCAACAGCCTCAACACAGGGTACAGAATACATTGTTCTGCAAGAAACGGGGGTTGTATTCCACCACCTATGCAAAAAATGTTTCATTCCCATGTTGTGTATTTTGCCTTTCCTCCTGTTAACTTTAATCATAGGTGTGTTTACCTACACCAACAGAGAGCAACCTTTTCACCTTGTTTCTTCTGTACTTTTGCCCACCTTTTATTTTTTCTTGGAGCTGCTGCTGATTCTGACATAAAGCTGTCATAGGAAGGAGGCTGTTTTTAGAAAAATCCTTGTTCCTGTCAGGAAAAAAGCACCTATGCCTGAACTGTAGTAATTCTGAACAATACTAGGGCTCTTATTGAGTGGGTGTATTTTGCATGGATATCTTTGTTTTGTCAAAGCTTTCACAAATTTGCCTGTCAAGAAGTTACTTTGCATGGTGAGTGCCTGTTCCATACGTTAAACAAACAAAGACAAACCAAACAAAAACCAGTCAAAAGGCGGTACATTAATAGTCTCACTTCAGACTTTCCTTAGCAGCCTTAACTGTGACAAAAATAATTTTTAGCAGCATGCAGAGCTCAGCCTTTCCAGCACAGCATTTCTTGCTGTACCATGCAAGTAGCAGAGAAAAGAAAATTCTTTGAATTTTTAAGCAAAGAGAAATGCTTTCTGAGGGGACAGAGTGCATGGTTATGAAGTACTAGATTTACTTGTCTCACTGGGCAGATTTCATAGGTTTTAGGTTTACTTCTGCTTGCTATTCTGTTATTGTTAAATGGCTTCTTTTGTTTCATTGCCCTGGATGGACCTGGGGCTAAGTGGACACTCTGTTCTTTAGAGCCTCCTCAGAACGTCTCTGGTGATGGGCTACAAAAAGGGGCAGGGAGCTCTTGTTCCTGGATTTCTGCACACTTAAAAGTTTCTTATTCCAAAACAGTTCAGCAAGAACTTACATATGTTTAGACAAGCTTTTACTTTCCCGTATTGCTTTTCTTGTTTTTCATCTTCCTTCTACATGCCTACCTGTGCTGCTTGCTTAGGACGTGGAAAAGTGCAACCAATTATGCTCAGCAGGAAGAAGGCACCCTTAGGCATCCTTATCTTGGAGTAATAGTGTTTACACAGCAGGATACTGAGGAGCATTTATTCCTTAATAATCCTGCAGGAGTTCTACTTGGGGCAGTCACACAGCTAGATTTCATTGGAGATATCCCTCCTTTTTCAGCTGGCAGTGTTGTATGAGAAGAGTTAGAGGGTTCCAGCTCTTGGCCTGGAATTCCAGATGTCTGGCAAGCTGTTCTGAGAGCTTTTGGTCATCCAGAACGTGCCAGACAAAGGGTCGCAGCGTGGGCCAGGCTGAATGTACCAGCCTGTGCTGCACCTTCCACGCTGCCCTTTTTCCTGACCAGGAAATCCCTGTCAGAAATATGGCAGCTTGGTGTTTCACACCACATCCTGTTTACTTTCTCTCGTCTTCGTGTCAAAAATTCCAGTGCTAGACAGTGAATAATCCTTCAATCCCCATGCTCGTCCCATTTCATTATGTTCTGCTGAGTCTGCCAAGAACAGGATTTCTAATAAGTTTTTCTTGAATCCAACCATTTGTTCATTTGCTGTGCAAAGAGTGATTGTAGAAAGCCAACTCCTCCCTACTTTGAACACAGCCATGTGTTAACTACCTTCAGCTGCTGGCACTGGTGAGCTGCAGCTTGCTGATAGTCAGCACCACTGGAGAGAGATGGGATTTTCATCTTTTCCCCTTCAAAAAACTCCCTTTTTTATTGTTTTTAAGAGAATACAGGTTTTTTTCACCAATTAAAGGATATTTTTTTAGTTTCTTGTGCATATGCGGTTTTGATCTGGATTAATACTTGGTTTTGTTTAGACATGATCATCATGAAAGCTCAAATCAGTATAAATATTCCTTGAACATGAGTATATTCAAGGAATTTGTTTAATATAGTGTAGTTTTTCCTATCTCAAAGTAAATGCCATGTAGCTGTAACTGTATTTCTACAGTTTTGAACAATGCACATTTTCTGGTTGAAGCATTCACAAGCAACAGGGTTTGTCTGGTATTTTTAGCTAAATAGTGACTTGTGGCAAATGAAATGATAGCCAGGATCCACCTGGCTATCATTTAACCTTGCAACCATTTAATTTAACCTTGCAAAGGGTTAAATTTACATTTTTAACCCTTTGCAAGGTTAAAAATGTAAATTTAAACTTGTTTTAGGATGAGGAAAGCACTTGTGAAGAGGCATAAGAGCTGTGCTAATTTTCCTTATAAACTTGGTTAATAACACCCTGTGATGCTTCCTTTAATGTTAAGGACTCTTTGCTGCTGTGTTTTATGATGAACTGTGTTGTTAATATGTTAGATCTTTCCTGGGCACACCTCCTAAATTGGAGTGGAAGTGGTGTTAGTCATAGGGATACCTCTTTTTATGAATCTGAAGGAGCTCATAAGAGCTGCTTAGCCCCTGTAGGGTGTTGTGGGATGTGGAAAACACTTGCTGGCCATGTGGACATGCTGGGAGGCTTAGAGCCCATCTAATGGCCCTGAATTTTTGGTTGTAGGGTGGCCTGATGTGTGATCTCAGATGTGGTCACTGAGTTGCTGCCCTGTTCTATGCCAGTGGCTGTGGGCCATGAGACCACTGCTCTCACAGGGGTGCACTTAAATTCACAAAACCTGGAGAAACTGCCTTTTTTCAGTACTGGAGACTCAGTGGTGAGGGCTGTAAATCAGAGTGGTTATTCCTTGTGCCTGGCTTTCCCTAGAGTGAAGCACAAGGCATTCCATGGGTTATTGAAAGTGCTTCAAGGTTTGGTAATGAAGGGAACCCACTGACAGCATAAGATGGCTCTGTCAGTGTGCAGCACACATGTATTTGCACTTCTTACCTCTTTCTGTGATGGGAACCTCGGCTTCATCCTTTCCATATAATTGGAAAATAAAGGGCTTGGGTAAGAAATGGGATTTCAAGTATTCCTGTAGCACCCTAAAGGTAAGACTCAAGCTTGCCACAAAATACGATGCTGTAATAGCTGTGGGAGAATGAGGGTTGAAAAGCCTCAATTTCAGTAGGTAAAATGAATTGTAATTTTGTTAAGGCTCTGATGTGGCTAACCCACATCTTGAGATAATGCTCTGCTGATTTTTATATTTTGAAATAAAATTTTGTTATTAAAAGCGATGGAATCTTTTTGTGTGTAATAGAGGATTATGCTGTGTGTTCAACCGTTAATACTGGAATGATCTAGAGAAGAGTTTTGAATATGCCCCAAGTACGCTTTTGACAACAGAATAGCATCACATATCAGAGAAAATGTGTTAGATTTCCATTACTGTCTGTTACAAAAATCTTTTGAAATTGTAAGTAAAACTCCAAGAGAGAAGTATTTATAATTTTAAAAATCACAGCTATTCTCTTTATGCTGGGTAAAGGAAAAGTTCTTTGATACAGGGAAGATAAGAGAAGAAGATAAATGTAGTGACAAAATAATCCAGTGTCTCAAAAGGCAAAAAAAAAAAGATTGCAGATCTTCTAGTGGTGGAAGCTACACAGACCATAATAGTACTCCTGTTTCTGCAGGCACTGATCGAGTAGAAGCTGTCATTGAAGATGTATGAATCCCCAAAACACTGCTTGGCAAACAAATGTCTTAAAAATTATTTCCGACACTACATTATAATGCAAATTGGGAGGAATGTGTTACAGTGTCTGCTTAAATGATAACTGTCTTAATAAGGACCTCAAAGTTAGTCTTGAATATTCAGAGCAGGAAAGCACTGAAAGCTCCTTTCCAGACCTTGAAATCTTAAAACATGCATAAGGAGCTCTAGACTGACATTGTAGAACAGTTTAATTTTAGTTTCTTTTTTGTAAGCTGCAAAGTTTCTGTTTTGGTTAAGTTACAGAGTTTTTTTTGTCAAAGCCAAGAGAAGCGGTTCCAAATTTACCAGTTCTGATTTTTTTAAAAATTATTTTGTTAAATGTACTGCATTTCAGTCATAAATAACCTCATAAAGAAAACTGTTTTGGGTCGCATGCATTAAAAAATAACAAAGTAATTCATCCAGTCACTTAGTAGTAATTGAAGTTTATAAATAGCTCATTTTTATTAGAATATTAGTTTTCACATACACATTTTCAAGACAGAGTTTAACTGATTTTTTGGAAACAGAATTATATTCTTTGTTGTTAAGAACTCTGCAGGTTACTTAATCAGACAAGCCGGCACTTGCACTCAGGTATTGAAGTCCCAGTAAGACTATTTTGGCTTTCCTGTTTTTCATTTTTAAAAGGATCAAGCATAAGGAGTGCAGACACATTAACATGGGAATAAAAGGGAGCTGGACCTTTTGTGTCATACAATCTCTTTATTCCTTTAAGATGCGATATGTATTCAGGTGAAGAATCCCAGGAACACTGTGAACTTTTGCTTATTGAGGCAGCACCCTGCATGTAATTTTCTACCTCAAAATCTAGTTCTTAGAAGCTCCTTATCTCTGCTCCTAGAAAGCAAGGAAGTAATGAGAGTTTCCTCTCACAAGTACCTCCAGGCAATCCTTGGCCCACATTGTGGCAGTCTCAGCCATGCTCTTGGTGGCTCTGCCTTTGAACTGAAGGGGAAAATTAACATTATAGCATCATTTTTAATGAAAGAATGGAGGGTGATTGCCTTTGGTGTGTTAGGATGGGATATATTCTATTCTGGGTATGTAGTGTGTAATTGCATTAAAAGGGAGAATGTGCCATAACCAACAGACAGTGGAGCTTGTCAGTAAAATGCTGCTCCTCTGTGCTTTACTGACTTAACTCAGTACTGGTGTCTGATTCTGTATTTTCCATCTTTCCAAAAGTCATCTACCCTGAAGAACAATGCTAATAATACTTAAAAATACTGACTTATATTTTTTTCTTGCTATAACAGACAAACAGGCTAGGCAAATGCTAAAGATGTATGCTGTTCTTAAAAGAATGCATTATATACCCTGAGGTATTACTTTAAGATTATTTTCTTTTGATTTTTCAGCAGTGGACTTTATTTTTCAAGTAGCAATTCTTTTTTCTTTTGTTTCTTGTAGTGTGGGGCAAACATATTTGTGTGCAGACAATATCTATGTTTTTAAATACAGCTGCAAAAAATTCCACCCCTTTTCCTTCTCCCCCCTTTCACTCTCAGATCTAGATTTCAAGGCACAAAACTGATTTCTGGGCTAAACAGACAAATGGGGATAGAATTCAGCATCATAATCACCCCAGGACACATGGACACTGCACTGTTCTGGATTGTTAAATATTCTTTCTTTTTGTGCAGTTATGATGTTAAGGTTTGTCTTGTCTTGTGTAATCTAATGAGAGGATCAAGAGAATTAGATGCAGGGTGTAGGCTGGTTTCCTATTTTTCTTGAACCTGCCAACATTTTCAGGCTTCAACCCAAATTTGTGTTTGCACTGTCTTCCCCCTCCCTTCAGCATGTCTGTGGCTGGGAAATAGAAGTGAAAAATCACATATTGTATACATTTAAAAATATTTTGCACGGAAATGAGTTTCTGGGCTGAGAACGGGTTTGTTTTCCATTGGAATTAATTATTGAAACCTTCTCAATTTATGTTTTCTGTTGTTTTTAAGGGCTTTATGTGCTTTTAAACTTCCCTAAGTGTGTTGGACCGGAGTGACTTGGTGTTACTAATGGTATTGAACTCATTTAAGTAGCAACTTTCTTCCTGGGCAACTTCCTCCTCTGCTTCTTAGGGTCATGGCTTTTTTAAAATACAAGATTATATCCATTTCTGGATTGAAGTCATCTACCTGTAACATTGCTTTTAAATTTTAATTTTATTCTGAGCTGCAGATAACCCCTGGGTGCTGAATTACATTCTAGTTTGACTGCAGCAAACGGAACTCTTGCTGTTAAAATGAGCAGCTGAAGGGCCATCTACCCTCCATTTCATCTCTATTAAATTCAAGTGAAATTTTCAAGTAATGTTCTTCCATCCTTTCTCCAGGAGGTGTTTGAGTAAAGGCAAAATAACAAAGTGTATTTAAGGAAAGTAATAAATGTTGTATCTAATGTTAAAGCTATGATTCTAATTATAGTATCTATTCTATATATACTAAATATTCTAATATGTAACACTAAAGCTATTAAATATTAATCCTAACTATGTACTTGCCAGCAGGTAATACAACCTGGAACTTCATTTTACACATCTAAAATCAAATATAGTGGACAAAAAGAGATGTAAGCTGTGTGTCAGTTTCTATATCTTATATTTCTTATGGCATTTTTAATATTTAGAAGTGCATTTGTCAGTTTTATGGCTTTGCTTTCTGTCTGTGAGTGGAATTTGCTATAGCACAGCTGAGTAGCTGGTTGGAGAGACACTCCTTTGCCAAGTGTCTGAGCTTTGGGGTAGAGAGGGACGTTTGATATTTCCCCTATTTCACATATATCTCACATAAGATAAAATGCAAAGTGTGAGTTTAAAGGTATTTTCTTCCCAGTACGAGGCTATCACTGTTCTTTTTAATCTATTTTGTGGTGATTTAATTAGAAGGGGGCTGTGCCGAGTCATCTTCTCACAGGAGCTCTTGTTTTCAGTAAGGCAGAACGGGCAGACAAAAATGAGATCAAATTTCCTGCTCTGCCTCAGATCTGATGCCTTGTGTGCGTGCTGGGTCGGTGGCTTTTGTTGTTTGTGCTTGGTTGTTTTGGTCTCAGGCTTGTGCTGGGGCACCGAGCTCCCTTCTCGGGGTGCTGGCAGCACCTCTGGGGTTTCCTGGAGCCAGGAGCTCCCACTTGTCTTGTTGGTGTCCAGGTGCACTTTGAGCACAGCTTTGGAAGTGCTCTGGGATTTGATCTGGGTGTTTCTGTAGCAGATTTCCTTGATGTGAGAGGCAGGAGGTGCAAGTGCCCAAGAGCAAGGGATTGCACCTGAAGAGCTCTGGTCTGCTTTCCATGTACGCACTGTGAGTTTCCCTGGTACTTCAATGATTGCTGTTACTAAACGAAACATAATCCAAACAACCCTCCCAGAAAACACCAAATGCAAAAATAATCAATCCACCTTAAAAATTGCTAAGCTGTAATGAAGATTTAGCCAGAAAATCAAGTAGAAAGATGAAAAAGTTTACTTTATATACTTAGTAAAAGGAGTATCATTACATGGAAAGGGGGCAAAGACACTCATGTCAAGTGCTTGTTTTCCCTTTTTGTGTTTTATTCTGTGTGGATTCCTCGGAGAGCATGGTATCTTATATAAGTAAAAGAAATAAAAATACTTGTATGTCCAGTGTTTATTGCAGCTAAATTCTGTTTCCATGTAAAAATGATACTTCAATCTGAGTTTGAAATTGGGAAATGCATCCCTCACTTGTGAAGCATAAACCTGATAATTGTCTTGGCAAGTGAGGAGGGTGGTGAGTGCAATGAGACTCGATAACCTTTTGCAGATGGAGACCTGAATTTGTATGAAACTGTTGGATTGAAGAACGCTTTGAAAATAAATGATCGTGAGAATAGCAATGCAAACAGATGTGTGAAGGGTCCATTCCTGACAGATTTAATCTGGGCTAACAAAAAGGAGTTGTAAATCAAGGTTGAGGTGTGTTAGTAACAATGAAGTGCAATGACTGTACAGTTTACTTTCAGAAATTTTACTGGAGAAGTAAAAATCTTCTGTTAGCCCAGCTGATGCAGCTGAAAAAAATCAGATTGATACTTGAGTCATTTAACTTCCATTGTCATACATACTTTTCAATTGCATTATTACAGTAATGATAAATAATAATAACTCTTTACAGGATATCTCTTACATTTAATTTTAGAGTAATATTTATCTTTTCAATGAACAATACTTCAGGGGAACTATTTTCCAAATGTGTGTGTCAAATTAATAATATCTCCTAGCAGTAATCACTCCATTGTGCTGTTCACTATGACAGTGGGAGTGGGAAATCACTGTGATAATCAGTGATAAGGGCCAAGTGCTTTTGGAGCAGGGCATAACAAAGTACAGAGTAATGTGAATGTTTCTTCAGTAATTTATCTGACATTTCAGGACAAGTGAGAACTTGCACAGTTGTAGCAAACTTCCAAACAAGAGCATACAGAGTTTGGTAGCCATAAGGGCGTTTGCCATGCTGGATGTATTTTTGATATGCAAATTACATGCTGTGTAAATTCATCTGTTTAAAAGTTGAATTTTCTAAAAAGAAACCTTAAGGCAGTAATCTCGCAGATTGCCATGCTTGTTTAGGATAAGCTTATGTAAACTGAAGGCATATATGCAAGGCTTTTTGAGATAAGAATCTACATTCCAGCAAGCAGTAATTATACAATAAACAATTAACTGTTCAAATAAATACAATGTTTTTTATTGAAAGACAGATTCATTTTTGAGGTTGCGGTTGCATTAACTATGAGCTGGGAGTTTGTATTAAAAAAAAAACCACGATCATATACTTAGAGTGTTCTAAGATGCCCAGCATTACTAGATTTGAGGGTCTAGTAATTAACAATGTTTCTGAGTGCTGAAGTCTAGGAGTTATTTTGTATCCCAGTGCTAATTCTAGCACCCTCCTTGTTACAAAGTCTTTGTCCAAGTTTGTTTTGCAAGTTACTTTTATCTTCCAGAGGATTCTGCCTCTGGTCTGCAGGCTTGTCTTATGGTGTCTGTCTTATGGTATTTGTGTGTACTGTACCTGTCCTTTGCTAAAAAAGGTATTTATTGCACAGGAGTGAAGAGGGGAGAAATTAATCACAGTCTGGAACAAGCAGAATAAATAGAAATTTAAAATAAAACAAACAACAAAAACCCAAACAAACAAAAAACCCTCACAACAAATTTTTTTATTTTCAGGTGGTTAATTATAGTTCATCTACTTTTTGCTGATGAGGAATGAGGTGATGTTGCTTGATACACTGAACTGGGTCTGGGGTCTTGCCTCATCTGGAAGAATTTTGCTGCCAAGTGTAGCCCCAGTTGTCTGTAACACCACCAGAGTGCCTCTCACCTGAAAATACAGAATGGGAAAGGGAAGCTGTGCTGCTCTAGGGCTTCAGTTTGCCTTTAAAATGTGTATGAGAGAGAAGTCAGCACCATGTACTTTTATATAGGTAAAAGCTTTAAGTAAATTTGCAAGAAAACCTAAAAAGACCCTATTGCTGTTGCGGGAAAGTTTCCACAAGCTCAGCATCTTTGTGAGTTAAGATAATTCTTGCAAGTAATCTGCCATGCTTCAGTTTACAAGCTTATTTTCTCATGTAGTGCTTTTTTATTTCTTAAAAAGACCTGAAGAAAGCTTCAGGTCCCTGAAGTTCTATGTTTGGGGGCGTTTTTCCCAGCTATCAAGTTTGTTCAAAAACCCTAGACCTCCTTAACATTTTTCTTTTGAAAATACTTGCACTTGAGTTGGCTTTATTACTTGCATCATGGTTTATGTGCAGAACACTGATGCAATTTTTTTTTTTTTGGGTCTGGAAATAATAGAAGTTGTTTAATGCTGTAAATAAAAAAATAATCTACAGTGTCATGCAATCATGTCTGCCAGTTGTCCATAGCAGTGATGCAAATAGTTAGATTTCAGTCAGCATATAATAGAAATCAGTTGCTGATGCATAGTGTTGAATTGCACAAAGTTCTGTCCTCTACAGCATAAGCACAGGGATCTGCTGACTCTGAATTTAGGTTTGACAATTCTCTAAATTGCAATTACTGCTGTGAAAGGTGTTAAAGTGCTAGACAATGAGCACAACTGAGAAAAGCAGTAGCTGAGGTTCTTTGTTTTTTCAAAGGATTTTGGTTCATTCTTTAGGCCTGTGCTGTAGCCTGGCATGCTGACTATGGAGCATTGCTGAAGTGGAAAATACATCCCCTGATAGTGCATCTCAGGCAGGAAAGCCCTGCACAGGCAGGCTCTTGCTGGTTCGTGATGTGTGCAGGTCACAGTGCTCTAAGAGGCTCAGCTGCCTCTTAATGAAAATGAAGCCAAGCCAACAATGTTGCCAGTTTTTCTATTATTTGGTGTATTCTGTAAAAGTTTCCCATGATGTCATGATTCCTGGCATGGAGAGTTTAATTTTTCCTGATGCAGAGTGCCTGCCCCTCATCCCCAGGGATGAAAGATAAGGGAAATCTTCCTTAGAGCAGGCAGCAGGGAGGGCTGTGGGTGTCCTTGTTTGGGTTGTTTTGGCATCTGTTTACACTTGAATTTTGAAATTGAAACAGTCTCACATGTGCACTGGAGTAAGTAGCAGCTACCTATAAACTTAGTGTCCAAAAGCAAGAAAAGAAGCAGGTAAATGGTTACTTGGTCATGCTGGCCTTAATTTTCTTCCATTTGACAGGTGGTATGCAGAGCTGAGTCTGGGGAAGCTTGAAAGTTTGGGGATTTTGTTTTGCTTCCCCTTCTGTTTTCTGCTTTTTAAACTGGGAATCATTAGGGCTTTTGGCAAGTTCCTAAGTCTGCTTGGTGTTTAGATTGCATTTATTTCTTTTCTGTGTTATTGGTTTTGCACAGACCCAGACAATGTATATTTTATGTGTGTTTCCATTAAGTCTGATTGAAACATCATGTTAATTTAGGTGACTCGCTTAAAAATGTTAAATAAAAGCTGTGAATCATTAACTTGCATTTCATGCTAGGAAGTCTGAAGATGGATTTGTCACTTGGTAGTGCTTTCACTGTCAATTTTATTAAATTGTACCAAAAGCACCAAAACCTTTTTAAAAACTATTGCTCCTATAGCTTCCTAGTCATTTCAGCCTTTTAATTAAATGAGGCTGTAAGTTTTAATGGAATTAAAAATGGAAATGTTAAAGTGGGCATGTATTCATATTTATCTGCTTTGCAGACTTGCTATCAGTAAATCATTACAGAAAGTGCCCAGTGAGTGTTTCTTACAGTTGAACTCTGTCTTTCTGATCTAGTCCTTTATCAACTTTTCTGTAGGCAGCTTTGATTTTTGTACGGTTTTTCCCACCCTAAACCCTTTGGCTTTTTACGTTTCAATAGTACATTTTTTATCTGCTTAACGTTTTTGTGATCCTCTAGTAGAGAGATATGTCTGATCTTGGGCTTTTGCTTCCCTGTATTTCTGTAACTTTTTGGCTTGTGATTGAAACTTCATAATTATTTTTTTGTTTCTATAGGTGTACATTTTGTTAATAATGCTTAATTTCTTCCTTAGTTTAAGCTATGGAGGAGGACATTCATCACATTCAGAAACAGACCTTCACAGACAGACATACACAGCTTCTCATCAGCTTCCTGGATACTCAACTACACAACATGCTGCTGGTAACTGTCCCTGTCATGAGAATACTGCTTAAATAGCTACAGAGGGAAAAGAAAAAAAACAACTGTTATGTCATTTAGATTGAAGTTAATGAATTTTATAATCAAAGGGAGTTTGTCATGTATGTGGTGGCAACTGGTATTAAAAAATCTGAGTGTGTAGCAGGTGGTTAACAGTTGTTAGCTTTTACTCAAAATGTTGTAAGTAGAAAGGAAAATATAAAGGCAGGTTATGCAAGCAAACAGCAGAACTGATGTGAGCTGGAGCATGCTGCTGCTGGTACTGCCATGTGCACACTGAGACCCTGCTGGGGAAAAGTTTAAATTCATTTAAAATGTAGCAGTAGCTTAGGCTGTGTTACTGCTGCATTGGGGTCTGTCTTTGATCCTGATGATATCCTGTCTCTGGATCCCCCCAGAAGATGAGGCTTCACCTCTTCATGCTCACTTTGCAGCCCAGGTTCCAAAGAAAGGTGTGTGAGCTCACGTGCTGACTGGAGTCTGTATCTCCTGCCAGGTCCTTGATCAGGGCGATGGAGGGTTGGAATTGCAGCCTTGACATAATCTCAGTTACTCACAGCTCTGGATTTCAACAGTGCTTCCCACTGAGCCCCCTGCTATGGAAAGGTCAGAGCAGTGGGAAACACATGAAGGTGTTTGTTGAAATAGGAAATGCAACCAAGACCCCTTTTCATGTGCCAAGTCCTATAGATGTGTCCAAACTTCCATAAGCTGTCCAAAAGGGAGAAACTGAATATAGAAAAGTTGGACATGTTTCAGGAGGGATTCTGAATGTTTGACCAGGTGAAAATAGAACAGTGAACCTTGAGATAAGGGGAGCATTTTACTGGTGTACCTAAGTACTGTAAGAAGCATCATATTTGACATACATTTAATAATGGGTTTTAAAATGTATACTGACGTTTCAGTTTACAGTTGTAACACTGCATAACAATTAAACACAGAAAAATCCATGTACTTTACATTGCTAATGTTTCATAAGGTAGGGGTTTTTAGTGATTTATGAACATATATCTTTGTTATTTGATTTTGCTTCTTTGAAGTTCATCTGAGTAATCTGTTTTGTTTCATTTCCCTCCACTTTCATCTAGGTCTTTCAGGAATATTTGATACCAGTATGCACAGTGCTGGAGGTAACACTAAGGAAACTTCTTCAGTTATGAATTTTCTCTCTGCTATTGAGTCTCGTACTGCTCAAGCAGTCTCTTCAGGATCTACCCTTTTACCACAATTCAGGGCTCCTTCCTGGCAGACAGGTGAGCATTTTATCTTTAAATAAATTTTGTCATTGTTATATTGAACGTTTGGGAGGATTTGAAACAAATATTCTGACTAAATGAAAAGGTGGTATGTTTTCTACCTCTTGTTACATCTCAATATTTAAAAATATTAAAATAAATGAAATTATGTTGGCATGAGATTTATATGAGCAGAAGTTCTTGCTGTTTAGAAGAAATTTAGATGTATTGGGTATTATTTTATCTAAGTCAAATTTATTTTCTCAGCTTTGTTTGCAATTAGTCTCACTATAAG
Source organism: Passer montanus (assembly GCF_014805655.1). Lineage (NCBI taxonomy): Eukaryota > Metazoa > Chordata > Aves > Passeriformes > Passeridae > Passer > Passer montanus. Next base: position 4,080,947 of record NW_024370374.1, on the reverse strand, counting down.
CATTTTCAGGCACACTACCTGTACCTCCTAGCAAATCTTTCACTCTCAAACTCTGTTCCCTGTGATAGTTCTTGTGTGGTATCAGTACCAAAACCTACGGGTAGCTTTGGCCCCTTTGTACACAGAAGTAATGAGCAAGGTGTTCTCAAAAAGAAGGTCTGAGGTGCATGTCACATAGAAAGGGATCTAATTTACAGCTGAACAAACGTGCCATTTCTTTTGGCAGACTGACTGCCTTCCACAAACCTCCCCCATCTGTCAAGCCTTCTGTGCAGAGCAGGAAACTGCAGATTTTGAGCTTGCTGTAGACAGTCACACCAAGATAAGTGTTGCTACTGCATCTGTGGGTAGCTTCAAGTTCTGGTTAATCTTATGGAGTGATTGTGCAGCTGTGCAGTGAATTGGATCTATTCACTGATCTGTGAAAATGTTTGAGTGGCTCTTTTCCTTTGGTGGGATGGTTTTCCTCTGTATCAGCAGGCTGATCTGTGTCTCAGTGCAGCTGTATGATTGCTGTTCTGATTTGGGGAGGAGACACAAGATAGCCAGAGTGGAGCAGTCCTTTATTGACAGTTTGCACTTGTTCTGTTAAGGATAATGTGCAGCTGCATTCTGTGAAGAGCTGCTCAAAAAGTTGAGACTGGAGACTGTGGCTTTTAACTCACCATTGACAAAAGCAGATATGTTGGAGCACAGATGAAGGTGCACATTGGTAATCTGGTAAACAAACTTAATATCAATCAGTTATGAGCTTAGAGTTATGATGACCCATCCTCACATCAGAATGTCAGCTGGGAAGAAATCTTTTTTCTCTTTGTCCTAGCATTTTCTTCATTGCAGCCTGCCTAACAGTGAATTGTGAAGAATGGGGAGACATGCTGTGGGTTGGGTTTGATGTTGGGACCAGTGACTGGGAGACTTCTCAGTACTCATTGCTAAGAACTCATCAGTAAGCCCATTTTCAATATTGCCATATCTCTGAGCTTTCTGTTGTCCTTTAATACTTTTGCTGCTTTTCTGTAACCCTTGATTGTTCCAAGTGTCTTCTGAGAGCTTTGTCTTCTGCAGACTTCTTTGATGAGGGAAAGCAAGAGCTCTTCACTCTGCAAGTTGACCTTTTTTCAGAAGGGTTTTTTACTTTGGGGTTTTCTGCAAACCCTGCCCTGCTGATTTTGGGGGAAAAAAGGAAGAACATTGTTATTTTAGTCCTTCCAAGTGTTCCTTTGATCTGTGTTATCAGGGTTCTGATTTGTTAGGATAGCGAGGGTGTGTCTGTGCATGCAACTTAGTACCTTTGCCATGCCTTTTTTCTGCTCCTGAGCAAATATTAGAATATAAAGCCCAGCAGTTCTGCCATAGTACTGCTCCTGTGACAGGCTCTTGTCTGGTTTAAGAAGTTACAGGTGTATTTGGAAGCGTTTTGATTTATGGAAGAGAAAGATAAAATACTGGTTAGATGAGAAATGAACATCTGCAGTTAAAACAGGTTTAAATTCTTCCCTTTCTTTGAGGCTTCCAGATGGCCCTTCCTTTGTGTTAGCAGTAGGGATCAGTAAAAGAGAACCCACTTGTACATGATGTTGCAGTTTTTTAGAATAGGGGGAGAAAAATGCATTAAAACTCTGATTATGTTTTCTCACTCAGAAAGACCTTATTGTTGACTAAGGAAAAATATCTTGGCATTCCTTCACTATCACATCTCTTCATATCAGTTTGTCTTGGACTGAAAGGGAGAAACAAAGAATTTATTTCTCAGCTTCACCTGAAACTTCAAAAGCAATTGTATGATTAAGTTGCAATCAGCTTAAGAAGACTTACTGTATTGTAAATGAAATATTTTTTTAACTGAAGGATTTGTTTCAAAACAAGCTTTATTTACTGAGAGTTTTTATTTGTTCTTGAGTGATGCTAAGCTAAAAAGTGTTTAAGTGTGGAAGAAGTATCTAAAAAGGTCAAATAATTCCACTGATTTTATTTTTTTTCTGATTTGCATACCCTGGTAAATTTCCCAGAGGAGAAACTGATTCCTTTACAAGAATTTTAAGCTTCTCTGGGAATAAAATTGTCTTCTTCGCTTTTCTTGGTAGACTTTGGAAACAGTACACAAACTTCACCAGTGTCTGCAAGTTACAGGGTGAAAAGCAAGGTGAATGACTACGGAGTTACAGGGTGAATGATATGGATCACTGCTCCAAGCCTCAAAGCTTGCAAGGGAATTTCATACTCCTGTTTCAGTTGGAGTAGTGTATTCTGTTGAGAAATCTTGTTGAGCCAGGGTGTCATACCCATGGCTGGATGCAAATAAGAAATGTGCTTTTCATTTGGATAGTTGATATTGCACCATGCAGATAATTGCTGTCTGAGGATATTTGGTACTCTCACTTCAGAAAGCATACAAATTATATTTACTGCTTGTACTGAAAGTCAAACCCCTCCTTTAAGAAAATGAATTGCAGAGTGTATAGACCATTAGTTATTTCACTGTACGCTCTGAAATGCTTCCCATAAAGTGAGTTAGGAAATTATTGCTGAGGGTAACTCCAGGAGATGGGATAGCTTCTTGAGCAATTGTAATGTACTGTGTACACATTACAACGGCTAAGGTGTAATTTTGTCTTTTTAGTGTTTATTAAATGTGGCTAGGGCTTTTGATCAGTTTACTATGACGTTCTTTTTAAACTGAAATAAAAACTAATAAAGAGCCTCAGTTTCAAGGCAGAATTGATCTTGTACAATTTTTTAATCAATAATTTGCATCTTAAGGATATGAGGTATAGTTTGGCATTCTAAAAAAACCCTACACTTCCATTTTGAAAATTACCCACGATAAGTGCCTCCCTATGTGTGTTTGGGGTTTTTTTTAAGTGTAGTGATTCTTAAGAGCATTATATTTGTAAATGCTGTAAGAGCTTGCAGTTAAATGACTTACCAAAATGCAGTGTTGTTACTTTTAAAGTTCTCTTATGCTCCTTTTTCCTCCTTGTTTTGTTTTTGTTTTTTCCAGGTATGCATTCCTCGACAGCCACAGAACTATTTGTTACTGGAGCTTTGCCAACCTCTGGAACATTTCCACCAACCTCTGCTTTGTCAGCGTATCAGCATCCCAACACCTTCAGCAGCAGAAACTTTGCTACTGCCCCTTCTCTTACTCTTCAAGATGCCACTTTCAGCGCTACGTCCAACGGTCTCCTAACTGCCCATGATCCTTTATTGCAGATTAAAACATCCCAAGGCACTGTTCCCACCGCTTTGACATTCGAGCGCCTGGGCAGCTCCGTTCTGAGTACCAGTGTACCTCCCCAGTCATCAACATATCGTTCTGCTCAAGAATCTGCACCCCACCTTTTGCAGCCTCAGTTCAGTTTGTTGCCTTCGACCCTTGGAGGAGCCCAGCAGGTGTCTCAGGCCTACAGCACATCTGTCTTCACTGGTTCCACTGCTTCCATGGACAGAGCACTTCAGCGAGAATGTAGTGTTATTAAACACCACCAGCGGCCTTCGAGTACTCAGTCTGTCCAGCCTCAGCTGACTGTTTCACAGCATTCCTTACACAGCTATTTAACAAGTACAAGTGGAGTTAACTTTCAGGATACATCTAGGCACTCAGCGTTATCCTGCAGTCCGGTTGGAGATGTTACTCAGGTGAGCAATGGAGGACCACAGCAGAAGACTTCTCAAGTCACAGTGGAACTTGCTCAGTCATACACATCTGCAATTCCATCGCCTGGTTTTCCCTCTGCTTCCACTGCAAAAGTGAAAAACTGTTCCATGAAGCAGCCTCCGAGGTCAACAAAGACCCCCAAACCTCAGAGTGTAGCTCCCACTGTGCAGACACAAAGCTATGCCAAAACTGCACAAAACCAGAGTTCTGTCATTACGGGACAAGCACAGATCTATTCTACAGCACAGCTCCCCAGCCTCTTGTCGGTCAGTCAGTCCCAAAATTATATTTCATGCCAGGCTCAGAATGTGCCACCTGTCAGCCACTCACAGGACTTCTCATCCAGTAAGGTTGAGAAGCTGCCCTCACTGTATAAGACATTGACTTTTTCTGGGCAATCGCAAGCTATTACTTCTGACAGTCAGACTCTAAGTTACTCCTCAGAGGAACAGGTATTGACCTCAGTTCCAAATGAGAACTACTCTGGGCAAATGAGGGAACTTTCTTCAGTCAGCCAAGCTCAGAACTACTCTTCTAGTCACTCTCAGGGTTTATCTCCAGTTACCCAGTCCCAAGTTAATTTTTCATCTCAATCACAAGTTTTAGCAGCTGTTAGTCCTTCAGAAAGCTATTCTTCAGGGCAGTCTTTAACGTTAACATCGCCTTCTCTTTCCTTTAATGCCTCTCCTCGGGTACAAACTCTTCCAGCCTCGAGCCCTAATCAAAGCTATATTTCTTTACATTCTTCTCAGAACTCTCAGTCACAAGAATCCTCCTCTCCGCAGTCTCAAAAGTTTTTGCCATCTGTCCAGTCTCCTTTTGCATCCCCAGCTCACTCCCAGACGCTGCAGAACAACAGACCTTCCTCAGAAACAAAGTCCTATGTTAAAAGGAAGTCTGACTCTAACTTGTACGCCTCATCAAAACAGGAGGAGGAATTATCAATGCAGGACATGCAGGCATTGCAACAGCAAGCTACTCTTGAATCTTCCACTCAAAGCCTAACAGAGGAGGAGATCAATGCTCAGGATGCATCCTACAGGGTCTCAAAAGCAAATGACAGATACTCTCAAAGCGTAATCAGAAGCAACTCTCGTCTTGAAGATCAAGTTGTTGGACTCGCTCTTCAAGGACCAAAAAAAGATGAAAGAATGGTCAGTTCTGTGGAACAGCTTTCCCAACACATTGGCCATATCAGCAGCCTAAGCCATGATATCAAAAAGACAGCGAATTTAATGCAAACAGCGCAGGGAACTGTGAGTGCTAAGGAACTAAACCAGCAGCATTCCCTTTTGCATAAGGTACATGACAGTAAAGCTCAAGAGCAGCAGGGCCAGGTCATCAGCACGCCGCCGCAGGTGCAGCCTCATGCTTTAAGACATGGTCATCAGCTGTGCTTGCCCAGTGCACAGGTACTGCTGGAATCAACCTGTGACTTGCAAATTCTTCACCAGTCAATCCTGCAGTCGGGTTTAGGACAAGCAAAGGCATCACCGCAAGTGCAAAGGATACAGAGTCCTCAGCAGGTGGCACATCCGTTCCTTCAGATGGATGGTCACATTGTTCAAAGTAATGGGGGTCATTCTCAGCAGCAGCTTCATAGTCAGAATGCAGAAGTAATGAAAATGGACATTTCTGAGTCTTCAAAACCACTACAGCAACATTTGACCGCAAAAGATCATTTTACTCAGACAAATCAACACGATGCAAAAAATCAATTTGTTTCTCTTAGTTCAATATGCTTCCCAGAATCTATGCTTCTCAACGATGACAGGAATATATTATCCAACGTGGATGACATCTTAGCAGCAACAGTAGCAGCCTGTGGAGTAGCACCATCTGACTTTGCCAAATCAGCCTCTAATGAAGAGGAAATCCAAACTGTGGAAAATAGTGAGGAGTCTAAAACGCAGTTCCGAACGTTGGATGCCAGACACGTGTCTTCTGTTTTCAGTGCCTCACCTACTGTAGTTGGAAAGCCAGCAAGCAGAAATAATATTTCTCTGAATGGAGGCCAAATTACCCTAAATCTTACCCCGGTGTCAACAATACAGACAAAAGCTGTGAGCCTGGATCAGCAGCACCTTGAAACTTCTGATCAGAGTGTACCAATAAGAATGACCTCTCCCACCCTTGGTCCTGGCCAGGAGGAGCAGGAGGCTGTTCGAGTGCAGAAACAATCTAGCATCAGTCACGAGTCTGAAGAAGATAATGATGCTTCTGTTGATGGTGCACTGAATGCAAGGGAGACAGAGTTTGTTTCAAGTGGTAGGAGCCTAAGTGAGGAGAGTGCTGCTTCAGAGAATGATTTTAATGTGGGTGGTGAGGATGGCACAGTAGGAGGTAACCAGTCAAAGGTTCCGTTGCAGCCGCTGTCTGTGCCCCAGAGTGCAGATGGAGCCATTAGTAGAACTGAAGAAGAATGCCAGGATTTAACTCAAGGGAGCCTTCAGAAGAAAAAAAGCAAAGGAAAAAGCCAAAACAAAAATGCTGCAGAAGATGACAGTGCAACTCAGAAACAGGTAAAAAGAAGTGGACAGTGTAAACGTCAAAATTCAAGAGGAAATGATGCATGTTTCACATACTCTTCTCCTGTTTCTGAAGGTTGTTATGATACTTACCAACATCAGGAAAGAATGAGGCAAAAAATTAAAGAAGTTGAAGAAAAACAGCCTGAAGTCAGAACAGGATTTATTGCATCTTTTTTAGACTTTCTAAAGTCTGGGCCTAGGCAACAGTTTTCCACTCCAGCTGTACGAATGCCAAACAGGACTAGGAGACCAGTCACACAAATAGTTCGTGCCCCTTGCCTGCAGCCCTCTGCAAAGCCTCAGCCAGCAGCAGCACCACCTGTGGCTGCTGAGGTCAGTGGGGAAAGTCCAACCAAAAAAGCTGATGAGGAACTTAAGAAAAATTTAGAAACACTGCCTTCATTTTCTTCTGATGAAGATGATTCTGTGGGTGGTAACCATGATCTTCAGAAGAGCATCTCTACTGCATTGTCAGCCCTGGATGAAACATCTGACAAAAAGATCAGATCAGGTAAAAGGGTTACTACACGTGCATATGTTGAAGGAGATTTTTGTAACTGATGGGACAAAAAAAAAGAATAATTTTATCTCTCTTCAGGTAAAGGTTTTGATTTAGTTTGGTTTTGGTCACAACTGAGAGTTTTCTTCAAAAGGTGTATTGACTATGGACTAAAATAGTGTTTTCCACTATTAGAAAATATGTAAATAAACTTTTTCATGCTACTTAAATAGGTCTAATGCCAAAAAGTTATTTTAGCCTGGAGGTGGAATAATGTGTGTGTTCTCTTCGATTCTGGCTTGAAACACCAAATATGATTTTCATCTGGGAACATCAACAAAATATATTAGAGGGTCTAAACCTATTTCAAACAAATTCTAGCAAGAGAATCTATTAATAATTGCCATCAGCAGGTGATAGGTTCTTACTGGTAAGCACACATTTTCTGTGACAATGGAGTTGCACTGGATATGTGTGTGAAACAACTTTGGCTCTTGTAAATTGCACTCATTTACTTGTAAAACTTGTGGTCCAAGGTAGGAGTCATTTGAACCATATTGATCAGGGGTGTTGTAGCTCCATGTGTGTTGATAGGTTACTAACAAAAGAACAAAACCTGGGAAGGATTGTTTGGGTGGGGAAGAGCAAGCAGCAACCACTGATCACAGGAGTAATTAGTTTTTCACACACTTTTCAGCTTCACTTGTGCTACCTGCATGCTGTACATGCATGTTCAGAGCTTTTAACTGATGGTGCTTTGTTTTGAAGTATTTTCAGCATAGAGGATGTTTTTGCCTGGACAGGTCTCCTCAGTAAAGATTTTTTTTTCTCCCCCTCTGGTAAGCAATTAGAAACTATCCAGCCAATCACATAATTGTGCTAATTCCAGAGAAATACCATTGTCTTACAAAATAATCGCAGGGAGAAAATGAAACAATTCTTTAACTCTTCTCAGGATTCAGAACCTGTGACCCATAAGCTGATTCTTAACAAGAGAGAATGAAGTAATGGTTTCCCTTTCTAGATTAAAGGAGAAAAGGAGATTTTTCTTTCTCTAGGTGTGACATGATTTACTGAAAAATACATAGCAAAATTAAACTTGGATTGTAATAATCACACCTCAGATACTGGGAAATTATTGCAGAATACTTGAGATGCTGAACAATGCTTTATCTTAATTACTATTCTGGGTTTTTTCTGTGGCTATTTCTATGTAATTATGTTAAGTGCATGCATTTCAAAAAGGCTGTTACAGAGGATGAAGTTCCTTCTGTGTCTTTCAGCTGAATATATATTTCAAACAAGAAAGCACTGATTATTTTTATTCCCAGAAAGCTGAAATCTAGGCAGTGCCAAGGCATGAGCCTCTTGCTGAAGTTTGTAAGCCATTTCTGTTTACAATGTCCAAAGAAATATTTCAAATGGGTTTTTTCTGTTTGTTGGTTTGTGTTTTTTATTGGTTTTTTTTTGGTGAGCATTTCCATTAATGCTTTATTTTTAGTGATTTCTTTTATGATATTATTGTATCTTCTTTGTTATCCATAAGGATGTAATATTTATGTCACCAGTTTCTTGAATTCACCTTCCTGTTTTGTGACACACGAGATTGTTTGTATAAGATGCTAAACAATAACATCTTTCTTCCTTTCTTGCTGGTGTTTTGCAGGTTTTCTAGTAATACCCTCTTCTGTGTGTTTTTGCAAATAAGTATAGACAGATGAATATTAAAACATAGTCTTTTGTTGATTGGATTAAGTAATACATGTACCTTTATCTGCTGTTCTGACAAATATGTAGATATAACTGGCCAACTAATAATGGTGTGACTAATTAAAGCTGTCAGAGCTCTCTTTCACTGAAGAAGTAGAAAATATTTGCAATAATGTGAGGTGATGTATCTGGAAGAACATATTTCACATTCCAAATTAACAATTTTATTGAATGGATTTAATGAATCTTCACTTAGTTAGGTATATAGATTTTGTATTGATACATTAATTTGATATTTAACTCATTTGTTTGGAGTCACTTTTGTTAAAATATGTTGCATTATCTTTTGTATAATTTTTCAAGTGAAAAAGTCAACAATTAGCAGTGATTGTAACAAAAATATGCAGTGGTTTAATTTTTCTGAGTGATATTAGTAACTGTGTTATAGTTAATATAATTTGATTTCTTTTAGATCAGCAAGTCACTGTTAAAACTAATATGCATAGAAGATTGTAAAGTAATATCTAAAAAGGATTCTAATTTTTTTCAGGTGGGAAAGAATAATTTTGAAAGGTGGGACTTCTCTTTGGCTCTTTGGAATAGAGGAGGAAAGGAATGTTCTTTTCCCTTCTTTGTTTTGTATCATCAGTTCTCATTGCTCACCTCTGTTAATATTAAAAATCATTAGGCTATTGCTAAAGTTTTAATCTGGAACTTCCCGTTGCCTTATCACAAGATATAAATTATAAATGTCCAAAAGTCACACAGAAAATGTTTTCATATTTAATGTGTATTTCTCTTTCTGCAATCCAATTTCAAAAGATTTATCAGCAGATGACAAGATTCAGTGTTGTAACCTTTACTGTTGTATTTGTTTATTGTCACAAAGTACAGCAGTATTACCTGGTGATTATGTCTGTAACTATCAAATTGTTTTCCAAAGCATTCAGTTTTGTTAATTCCAGATGCTAACAGATGTAGCAGTTTAATACAAACAGAGGTATATTAGCTACAGTATTCTGGTTTTGTTTAAGATTTAGTTGTGGTCAAATACTGCTTCTAATTTAATTCCTAGAACAGGTGTTTTTCCTAGAATAGCTGCTTTTAATATAAATTGTAACAGAAAAGAAGAGAAACATAGCTCCATATTACATTGCTAAGCCTTGATAATTTAACTGAAATTTGGGTTTTTTTCTTCAGAAACTGAAAAAGTGACAGCTGTTACTGCTGCTGCCACCACCACCAGTGCTGTGGTAAAGCAGGAATCTCCACAGACAACTGCTCCTGTAGGCAATGTGCAGGAGAAAATGAATCCAGCTGAACCCTTAAAAGTAGCTCAACAGGATGCTGTGACTTCAGAACAATTGGCAAAAATGCAGGAGACTGTTGCAATAGAAGGATGTACTGATGAGGAGAATATGGACAGTGAAGGAGAGGGGATGTACAGAGAACGTGATGAATTTGTAGTGAAGATTGAAGATATAGAGACACTAAAGGTAATCTGAATATTTGCTGGGGGGGAAACACAGCACAAAACCCCTGCATATGAATTTAGCCTCAAGGAACTACCAGAAGAGGAAAGGCTGCAGATTAGTTTTCTCTTTCTATTCTAATATTCCCTGATTGCTGCCAAAATGCCTTAAAGGTGTCTTTCTAGTGCAGATTATAAACATGTTTTGAATGTACATGGCCCATTTTATGCTACATACATAATAAAGTAAATCTGTGTGCTGGTAACCTCTGTTAGAACTTGGAATTACCTATTTGAATATTAAAAAGCATAAAGTTTTCAAAGGCTCTTGACTACTTTTTTTAAGATAGCAGTAGACTTTCAAGTGTAACTTTGCAAAAGAACTTGAATGGAAGTGGCTTCTGGCTCTTTGTAAGAGGTTTTGCTTTGATTTCAACAAGAAATTATTGCCATAAGCAACCAGTACAACTCTTCACATGAGTTTATGTGTATTTCCTTGTTGTCTTTGATTGTTTGGTTTGGTTTTGTTGCTTCGCCATTTTAATTCTTCTGCATGTGTACCTTTCCTTTTGTTGCTATCATAGCCAGCAATATTCTTACTGTTAGAAAATTTCTAATATTTTTGATTACTTGTTTCTGTGCCTATCCTCTGAAGCTGCAGTTTTAAATGAAGAAATGCTGCTTTGTCACATAAGACGAGTACTATCAGTTTGAAATATTCCCTTGTCACTTATAAAATGGATTTAAGTACATTAGGAGATGTTTTGAATTTTGTTAGTTCAGGAGTCATGAAAAAGTAATCAATGTTTGACTACTTTTTCCAAAAGGTTTATTTGACTTAGTAGTTTGTTTGTAAGATCTAGAGAAAATTCTCATTCAAGCTGATAATTACAAACTTGCCTTGATGCAAACAGGACTTAATAATGATGGTGCTGGAATTTTAAATGATTATTTACATTTTATCCTTGGGTAACTTCCTCAAAAAACGTGATGCACAAACACATTTCTGGAAGAAAAATAAGCATTGCTTTTAGCAATTTTTATGTTCTTCCAGGCTGCTTTGCAGACAGGAAAAGAGCCTCCAGCTATCTGGAAAGTACAGAAGGCTTTATTGCAGAAGTTTGTTCCTGAAGTGCGTGACGGACACAGAGAATTTGCTGCTACTAACAGTGTGAGTCCTCAGAATTCCTTGGGAAGCCTCCTGGGAGCTGCTTTCATGGAAGGCTGGGAAACTAAATAGAATGTGATTCTGCATACATTCTTAGCAATCATCCTTGAGGGGAAAACCCCCTCCAATTCTCCCTGAAGACATCTGTGGACTGATTTTCTGCTTTCCAGCACGGGGTCTTTGATATCATTTTGGTATCACTTTGATCTCTTTTGTAAAGGAGCAAGTTTTCCTGACCAGAATAAAATCAGTGGAAAAAAGCTGGTGAACCAGCTGATACAGAGAGGAAGGATACAGTTTTAACAGGCAGTCTTTTGCCAGGCAGATAATGCTTTTGGGATAACACACGTGGAGAATAAAATCAAGGGAGAAAAAGAAGCCCACAGTACCTCCCTTACCATATTGTCTTCAGTTTTAATTATTATCAGGAAATCAGATGGAGAATTTTGTTTAAATTTTAAATGCTGTAGAGTGGCTTGTTGTTGTATTTAAACATAGGGGAGTTTATACTGATTTTTTTCTTTAGTATTGAAATTTTTGACAAATTGACAAATCTTGCTTAACATAAACAATTGTGGTTTGGTTTTTTTTTCATTTTAGTATCTTGGGTACTTTGGGGATGCAAAGACAAAATACAAACGAGTGTATGTGAAGTTTGTTGAAAATGCAAACAAAAAGGAATATGTCAGAGTATGCTCAAAAAAACCACGAATCAAGCCTGTGCAGTCAGCAAGGTATTTTATTTCAATTTGTTTTTCATTTTGCCATATTGTTTTCATATGAAGAACGCACCTGTTGAAATAAACAGGAGTTATAACTTTCATGTATATTAATTGTGCTTTAATATGGAAATGGAGAACTGTCTGGTTTGCTTTAAGAAATTAAATATAAATCACTGCATTGTCTTCCCTACTCTATTCTGTCCCATAATCAGTTGTTTTGGAGGTGTTAGGTCTCTACATCCTATTTCTATGTCATCCTTTGCCCTACATGCCTGCTAGTGTAATGATTTTAATTTTCTGTGTGTTGTTTTCTCATATCCTGTGGACTTTGCTAGTTAAGGAGTTTTTTATGGTTGCTTTAATGACCATTCTGTCCCGGTGTACTGAAAGTACCATGCTTTCTTCACAATCCTGGAAAGAAAATTTAAAACCACATGTTCATGACAGTGCTCTTCATTCAGGGAAACACTGGAGTTCTAAGTCTAGTTTGCTCTCAAAGAAAGCAGTGCCATCAGATAATAAATTTTATTCAATAATCCTGTTCTACTAAAAGAATTTGATGGGATTTTGATGCTCCTTTTTTCTTGGGCTCTGGAAGACTGTTCCAGGACTGACCTGTTCTTGCAGTGCTCTGAAGCAACCCCTTCTTTTAACAAAACCTTGTGATGAGCTTGTTAAGTTTCTGCTGTTCTCTCAACACTGTTTTTGGCTTTTCTTTCTGTTTGTACTGCATGCTGTATTTCTGGAGAAATCAGTCAGAGCCCACCTCTGTGTCCAGTGTTTCACTGAGCTCCATTAAGTGAGGTCTTTCAGCTTCCTCCTTTGGGGCAGACTTTCCATTCTCTCATCCTTCTACTGTCTGTTGTCTCCATCCATGTTGGTTTGAAATCTCCATTTCTGACAGATGTCTAGAATTGTTCTCAGTGTTCCAGAAGATACTGGCAATGTTTCTGCGGTACATGTCACTGCTTTCCCATCTTGACAAAACTCTAACACTTCCCAAGATTGTATTCCCTGCCATGCTCTAAAAACTTTATTAGTCCTGCATTATTAGTCCTAAAGTACAGAACTTTGTATTTCTGATATTAACATTCTTGTTTGTTTCCTGTTTTGAGAGGTAGGAAGAGAAAGGTGTTGTTTGGTCAAGTATTATTTCAAAAATATAGTAGTATATAAAATGGGTAGGACCTAATACCCAGTTACAGTGAAATACGTATGTATAATCAGTGGGGAGTATATTCTGGTTAAATAAGATTGTAGCTGTTTTATTACTGCCAAAACTTGTGTGGTAATTATATTCATAAACATTCTCCTCATAATATTGCAGGACTATTCACTGCAAACCTAGTAATAGCAACATCAAACCCCCTGATCCACCAACACCAAAACCAGCAGCAACAAAAGTCTCTTCTGTAAAACCCAAAGCTAAACAGCCAAAGGTAAAGGCTGAACCACCACCAAAGAAAAGGAAAAAGTGGAAAGAAGAATTTTCATCTTCCCAGTCTGATTCTTCACCTGAGGCCCAGAGTGAAGAAGATGGTGAGTGAGATACCGTTGCTGGCACCTAGACCCTTTTGAACTTAGCTGAGAAGAGTATTAGAAAATTACATTGTTTGATCTTGCACATTTTTCTGTACAAGCCTCAGAAAGAAAATATAAAATCCGACAGTGCCGTGCAAAATGAGTTTCTTAAAACTTTTCAGTTGCTGTTGGTGTATAAGCAAATTGAATTTATTTCAAATGTAGTTTATCTACATGGATACATTTTTTACCACTTGCTGTCTGTGATGGGTACAATTGTAGGAGGAGAAGCCAATTTGAGTTTTGAATACATCTTAAGAATGAGATTCTTCATTAGTTTTCCATTACAACTGAATGTCATGTCTAAAATAACACTCCAGTAGTGTTTGCCTGCATGCAGATGTGGGCAGAATTCAGATACTTCTGTCGTTTTTTCAGAACCCAAGGAGAAAAAGCAGTTGACTTTTTGGCTGCTCCATTGCTTGTCTGAATGCCAGCTGTTCAAATGTAGCCTGCTGAGCAGATTTGCTATTAAGACATTCATAGAACATTGAGGTTCAATGTTTGCAGGAGCTCTCCAGAAGAAAAGGGGATTTCTGAAGTTTACAGTGTTTATAGGGGTTACCTGTGCTAGCAGATTTACAGTGCATTTTGCAGGGTTCTATTTCCTGGATTTTGAAGCAAAGCTGTGTATTGCTCATACTTTCTTATTGCTGCATTTATAAAGCATCCTGGTCACTTTTAAATGTAGATACACCATCACTGGTGTGCTGATACACTGCCTCTGTGAGGACAGCACCTTTGAAATAATTTTCAAACAAACTTGCCCAAGTAACACTGTCCATATTTAAGGCCTCAAGTAACTTGGTGATTATGGTCATCCCTAAGGAAGTTTAGCAGCCTTGCTGGCTGAATCACTGCAAAACCCTGGTGTCAGACATGGAGCCTATAAAAAGCTGCAGAATGCTTCCTAGTATTGATGACTACTCTGTGTGCATGTTAAAATTGCTGTCTATAAAAAATAAAAGCTTCCTCAGAGTAAGCATAAGCATGCCTGTATTACTATACTGATAAAATTTGTTTTACCTTTTTTTTTTTTTTTTTTGAGTTTAAAAATAAGGTGTGATTGACTTCAAGGTATGCAGGCTCCTAAGTGACATTAGTACTCAGAAATTTATTTTTCCTGTTGGATGACTTCAAATTTTGCAGTTTTGGGAGGTACTTACCTTGACATAAAAATTAGAGCACTTAGGGTCTTCACTTGACTGAAGTTGTGAATTATCCTGTTTCTCTGAACTTCCATCTACAATAGTAGGAAAATGTTTTAATTCCTTAAAATATAATTTAAATGCCGACAGTTAAAACACTGAACCGTTTGTACCATATTTGGTGTCTGCCCCTGTTTTTGACATTTAAGTAGCTTATTGCAATTGACTGCACTGAATTTTAATCTCTTGGGGTACCAGTAGGGGTCACTTTTGTTTTAAGAAAGAAACCTTCAGTTTTGACAAACACAAGTGTTTTTAGGATATTGAAGGGAAAAAAGTCATTGTATCCTGTTGGCTTTTCAGAGGTTGTACCTCCAGCTCCACTTGTTACTCGTTTTTTGAATACAAGAGCTATGAAAGAGACTTTCAAGAGCTACATGGAGTTGCTTGTGAGCATTGCCTTGGATCCAGACACGATGCAAGCCTTGGAAAAGAGCAATGGTACAGTATGTTTAACATTTGTGTGTTCTTACTAGATTTTAAGGTTATTAATCAGTTAAGTAAGTGTTCTTTTAAAAAAGCCCTACACACATAACAAATTCAAGTTATATAACCTCATCTGAAGAATCTACACATATTGTATGTGTGTGTATATTTTTTTTTGCATTATCTCTTTGAACAATCAAAGTAACTTGGAAATATTGTTTTATCTTCTATGCTGCATTAGAATTTTGCTGTGAATGTCAGAATTGAGCTATTTGTTCCTACAGTTACTATACTTCACACCTTAGCAAAGATTTATTTAAAATTACAGAGTTTCAAGTCTGTTTGCTTTCTTATGAAGAAATAGGCATATAACTATAAGTGGATATGATTCCTCCTGCTATTAAAAATACAGCTTTTTTTAACTCTGAAATCTTGAAATCCTGATCAAAGAAAATTGTATTAATACACGCTCTTTCTTTGAAGACAAAATATTTGGATTTGTTTATCCTAGTAGACTCCAGAGTAAAGTCAAAACTCCTATTTCTCAAAATTTAGTAAAACACTCATGTTCAAAGATAAAGGTTCCAAAAGAGAAATCCTTTCATGTATTATTTAGTTGCAAGCTGTTGTTTTGTACTACATTCTATTCGCCTCTATTCTAATCTGTGTTTTAAAACAAGATTTTCTAGCCTTTCTTCTCCTGCCTCTCTTGATTTGAGTGTGCATCAGTGCACACTTATCTCAAGATTTCAGACCCATGCATTATGTCAGTAGTCCCACTAAAGTCAAAGTCATTGACTTTATAAATAAAGTGCTCCATACTGAGCTGTGAATTTTCATTCCAGGCCACATGCCTATGTTCAGCTGCATATTGTGCAATTCACAGTGGTTTATCAGATAACTTTTATCAGTAAGCACTTTCCTCAATTTTTTTTTTGTTATAAACACCAGCAGGACCATTTCTTGTAAAGTGGAATAACAAATGTCAAAACCACATACTTGTCTTCATAAAACTGCCAGCTGTATTGCACAGAAGAGGGTTATCTAGGAATTGGTGTAAAATTGTCTCTAATATTTATGCTCTGTATTGCTCCATCTTAATTTTTCCTTGCAGCAAAGAAAAAACTCAGCGAAGGAGTAATTAAACTTCATACTATCTACACCAGCTTAGTGGGCTGATGAAAAATAAAAGATTTTTCTCTCACGTTTGAAATTAGTTTGTGTACCAATTGCTTTATTTTTTACTTTCCACTTTGTATATTAATGGACTAAAGTATAGCATTAATATGAATCTCATTATTGTGCATCTCTTAATAATCAACTGCTGTGGGTTTTTAATGTGTCTTTTAGATGAGCTGCTTTTGCCTCACATGAGAAAGATTGATGGTATGCTGAATGACAATAGGAAAAGGCTGCTGTCCAAATTGCGCTTGGATCACGCTTTCAAGGTACTCTTTCAAATTCTAGGCTTTTAACAGTGGTGTTTTGGGTGGATCACTGAATTCATACCATGAAGGCACAGCTTAAAACCCATTTGTAACAGAAGCGAATGTGGATTTGAAAGAGGTGCTATAAATTTAGTGCTTGTATGTGGCATTTGGAGAACATTTTGGGATGGAGGAATTTATACTGCAGAGGTGAAGTTCTAGTTTTACTCCCTGTGCTTTCTGGTTCGTTCTCAAGCATTTTTTCCTTTAGGTTTTTCAAGTTTACCAAAAGAAAATCTGTCTCCTGTCCTTCTAGAGCTTTTGGTTAAGTGATTGTATTGCCTAAAAATAAAGTTTTATATGAAGTAGCTGTGCTGTGGAGCAGATGTCTGAACCTCTTTGAAGTAGAGAACATGATCAGAGGAGTTTAAAACCGGAACAGAGAGATGCAAGAACAACTCATTTGTGTGCTCTTTCATGTATCTTCAGCATGGAAGGTTGAGAAAAGTGTGGATAACAAGCCCATATTACAGCAGCTTTGACGTGGTAATAAAAAAACAGGTCTGGATGTGGCCAGGGAAGAGAGAAGCCGTACCATCTCAGTAGAGAGAAGGTAAACAGGAGGATAATTGCTGTGCTTCCTACTGTTCCCACCCACCCTCCAAGCAACAATGCAGAGCTTGCAAGCGCAGGAAGGTGATTCCCACTCATGTAGGTTAGAAAAGATCGATTCCAGCTGTTAACCCAGCACTGCCAAGTCCACCACTAAACCCTGTCCCAAAGTGCCACCACATCTGCTGCACGTGTTTCAGGACCTCCAGGGATGGTGACTCCGCCACTTCCCTGGGCAGCCTGTTCCAATACTTCATAACCCTCCTGGTAAAGAAATCTTTTGCAGTATCCACTCTAAATCTCCCACTTCCTCTTGTCCTGCTGCTTGAGAATAAGACGTCCTTTTGTCAGTGTCTATAATCAGACTGATTATTTGTTCTTGTAACAGTTTTGAGGCCAACAACAGTAAAGCAGGCCTGACTATGAACACCATCACCAAACTTGTTCTTTGCCTCTCTTTCCCTGTCCCCTTTTCCTCTTACTGTCCCACAGCACAGAGACACTTGGAGAATGAGTGTTGTTCTTTGTACTGCTGTGAGCTTACATCTGAGAACTAGGTGAGGAGGGAGATAATAACAGACTTGAAAGTTCTGCTTGTTTCCATCATGAAAGCTTTTCCCCCCATTCCATGTCTGGTAAATTTTGTGGGACATAAGGTGGCTTTGTTTCAGGGAGGAGACCACCATCAACCAGAGAAACAGCTGTAATTCACACAATTCTTGAACTTTTTATATGTTAGTTATGCTGTTTTCCCAACAGCTGAACAATTTGTATCTCCTTGAACAGAATTGCTTGTGGCTCCCTCCTTACAGTAAAGAGGCCCAGGGAGGGCTGTGTAATTTCAAATGCACAGAGCCTCAGAGCAGTAGCATGTGTTAGCCCTCCTTTCTGTTTTTCTGCTGTGGTAAGAATTTAGTGCTAATAGTTATTAGTATAGATATCTCTTTTTGACCTGTCTGTGCAGAGAAGATAGACCAGTTAAGGGAAGATACAAGTTTCTAGAATTTCAGTTACATTCACAGTACACAAAAAGTGAGAGGTAGTCACACCTGATTTTTTTCCCAGTTTAAGGGAGAAAAGCTACAATAATTCTGTTATAACAACATGTAATTAAGCTGGAATTCATAGTGAATACAATAGCTTTGCTGTGTGTTCACTTAGCAGCAGATTATGTATCATATCTCTAAAGTTAGTTTAATACTGTATTCCATCATATCATCTGCAAGATGTTAATGGAGTTAAGGGATGTAAGGAAGGGATCTGCTTGTGATGTCATCTGCAGGATAGAAAACCTTTTCTGTTTTTCTTCAGATGTGACAGTGCCAACTTGTGCCATCCTTGGGTCAATATCTTGGACAAAAATGAAATGCCTACTTGTCATCATAACTGCTTATGTTGGTCAGGAAAATGTGTTTGCTCTTTAAGACACAGGAGGTTTCTGTTCCACCTTTAATGAAATAATCGGTTCAGATATTAGAGTTGAATGAGGCACTGAAGAAAGCAGTAGGTTAAAAGTATCATTTGTCATTCACTGATACCATTAAGTTTGAATGTTTTTACTGTTCTGCATTGATTGGCATGGATGAATTTAATACTGTTTTCCACTGGATACAGTTAATATGGAATATGTTAGCACTGTATTACAAACCAAAGCAGACACTGAAGTTAGCAATCAGTGTTTGGTAGTTTTGTCTGTAACATTTTTTGTAGTTCTAACAGTTTATTGCATCCTTTGGGTAATAGTTGTTACAAACAAAATTATGAAATATTATCGTTGCTTTAGTTAAAGATCAGTAAGTGAAGCATCTCAGCTGAATTGTGTAAACTTCATTTGAAAACAATTATGTGTCTCATGCTCCCAAAGATGCAGTAATAACTAGTAGTTACTTCTTCATTCCAGTCCACCTTTCTCTGATGTAGGTTAGTGGTGTGGCCATGGAACTGTTCTGGTTCTTAGGAATTCTCCAGAGGAGGCCAGAAGTGGCCAGAGCCCCTTGACACTCCAAATCAGCCTTGAGGAAGGCTGTCACAGTGAATAGCAAAACTAAATAATTCTAACCTGTATAAGTTGCACCACTTTGGAAGTATTGAATAGAAGACTGGATATGGACAGATTGGCTGGTCAAGGTTACTGCTACCACTGTGCAGGAGATTTAATAGCTGTTTACTGAGAGGTTGCTTAATAAAGTAAAAAATGGCTGCTATAGATAAAGAGATAATAAGTTACAGGCAGGGGAGATTGTTGTAGTCAGGTACTGTTTGTTAAAAGAAAATGTAAAAATGGAGTCAAATTCATATTTTAACCCAATAGTCCCAGTAAGGCCCTCAAGCTGCATTGATTCATTTTTCCATATGTGTATTTTTCTGCCTCATACTGGAGTGTCATACAAAAATGTATATTTGTTTAATGTGAAACATGTTTTTCAGGACCAGGTTATGTAGCATAGCAGGACTGTTTCAAAGCAGCTGCTAACATAATGCTATGTTTGTTCAACAAAATTGTATTCAAATTTACTCATGCAAATAATGTAGAATTGAAGCTGGCAGAAATGCAGTTCACTCTCATGGGTTAAAATATCTTAAACTTGTACTTTTTTAAACCAGCCTTCTACTTCACTGCGCATAACCTTTTCTGCCTTACAGATCTGATGATATGCAATTAGTTTGTAATTTGGAAAATCTGGGGCAAAACCTGAAGATATTTAGGTATCTAATCCCTGTGTGCCTGACTATGCATGAAATACATAGAGATCTTCAAGTAACTTAGCTGTAGAAGTTCTTGGGTAGAAATGGAATGGAAAGCAATGTAGAAGTTAAAAATTGCCCTGTGCAGCTTTTTCCTCCCTCTTTCTAGTGAGAGAATCACAGATGTTAATCTGACATAGAGTGAAAGAATCTGCTGGTCTTGAAAAATTACAGTAGTCAGGAGCAGGTGGTCATGCTTTCCAAACCAGATTTGGTTGTATAATCTAATAAAGACACTTTATCAGGTCTTTGTGGAAGTGTAATTTTTTTCCTAATAGGCTGCACTCTAATCTTTTCAAAGAAAAAAAGGCCAATTTATCATCAATATGGCCATTCTTGAATTTTTCATAATCCTTTGTCTTTACATGCTCTGTTAAAGAACGCTTTGGAAAACTTTCCTGAACTGACAGTGGTCACTCGGGATGCCAAGACAAAGTGTGGAGGGACATCTGTGTCTAAGATCAAAATGAATGGTAAAGCTTACAACAAGAAAACACTGAGGGCTTCTAAATCAACCACTAAATCAGCACAGGTGAGTGTTCACAGGGTTTGTTGCTGCCACCATGTGACTTGTGCTGTGCTAACCATGTTTATATAAAACACTGCTTCATGTGTTAGCTGCTTTGGTTGCTTGATCAAAATATAAAATCTTTGAGAGAGGTGTTTGTTCTGTAACAAGGGAATGTTGAAAACCAACATTTAAGGGAGTACATTAAATCATTATTATAACTCATATGTGAAATATGGTTTGTTAGCTTCCTGAGCTGTTGCTGGAGCAGCAACAATTTGCCTTCACCAGTGCTGCTGTAGATCATAATAAGTCATATCATAATAATAATAATAATATATGTAATATATATAACAATTTCTTATACTTGCTGCAAAGTAAATGATACAATGGCTTCTAGATCAAAAATTTAATGAAAATAGTGTTCATACTGTAAAATCTGAGATCAGATAGCACTTCTTAAAAATTGAGCTCTATCTTGTTCCATTCTTCATTTTCAATGGCAGAATGAAGCTGTGTATCTTAAATTTAAAAAAAAAAAACCAACAAATTAAAGAACAACATGGAAAAAAGTTGAGAAGTACATATTGTTTATTTCTATAGAATTCCTGGGGAACACTCTAACTAGATTTAGTTTGCTTAGCCTCATCTCCCTGCAGTAAATAGTGGCTTGATAAATGACCTGTACATATAGCTCACACTCATATTTCTTGCAAAGTTAATCTAATTTTTAGGTAAGCACAAATCAGCTTTCTGAAGGACAAAGTCTGTGTCTTTTGCAATGATAACCATCAGTCTGGTAGAGTAATGGTTAAACTTTGGTAATTCTTGGTGTACTTCTTGAGAAGGGGGTGTCTTACCCATTTTGGGTTTGTAGTGCATTCAGGATGACTGAAAGCATTCTCACACCTGGTTTTGATAAAACAACATGGGAAGTGGAGATTGATGATAATTATGATATAAATGGAATCATAGTTTGCCAGATATATTACAATAATGATTTCAATGAAGCACTCCATTTCTGAATTGCTGAGAAAAGTTGTTTACAGAAGAAAATGTCTGTCATGTCTCCTGGTAAATACCATGAATTTTCCTAAAATAATTGTTCTTTTTGCAGGAGTTTACAGTAGACCCAGAAAAAATACAGTTGTATTCTTTGTATCACTCACTCCATCATTACAAATATCACATATATCTAACATGTAAAGAAGAGGTAAGTATTGCTCTCATTCTTTGCATTCATTGAGGGAATTGAGTCCAACTTGAGATTGTTCTCTCCTTCTTGGTAAATGAGTTTGGATTGAGTCCTCCTAGGGATGGTAAATGAATGGAGTGAGGCCTGCTATTTTAATTAATTCTTTATGACAAGCAAAGGGTACACTGACCACATGGGTTGCCCCTAATGGGAGCTGCTGCTTAAAACATTCAGATGTGAGGCTTGCAAGGTTTGTGAGATTCCTTGAAGTGTTCTTCACTGTTATCCAAAATAAAGAAAACAAATGTTATCAGTGTATTCAACTCCTTGGATCTAAAAGGGTTTTTTTGATCTTAGAATACTGTGCCTCAATGTATTCTGCAAATCCTTGCTGGAAATATTTCAGGTAGCAGAAATACAAGAGTTGAGTTCTGGCTTAGTTGTTAAGAAATGCATTTTTGGGGGTCATTACCCTTGTGTTTAAAACTTAAAGGTTTTCTGGCAGAGAAGGTTCGTATTTAACTGCAGACTTTTATAAAAATGAAAATTCTCCAATTCTGGCAGCCTAACATGTGTGTGTGCATTTGTCCCCCCTCCTTCTCTTTTTTAAATAGATTTCTTCTGTTCAGAAGACAAGTGCAGATCTAGGCCAGGAAGAGATCGTGCAGCTGTGCATGAAAAACATAAAATGGGTGGAGGATCTTTTTGAAAAGTTTGGTGAACTCTTGAATCGTGTCCAGCAGAAATGCTCCTAACAGAAATGTGTCCCAAATCCCTCATTTTTCTACGGCACTAACCTGATGGAACAGAAGGCTCAGAGAGAGGCTCTGATTTCTTTTACAATGCCAGACTGCATTCTTGTTCGTAGCCATTTTTATTTCTCTTTATGGAACTCTGTGCCTTGGCTCGTGCTAAGGAAAAGTGATGCTGCCAAGGAAATCAGTCCTTTGGAGATGGAACTAAACATAAACCTAACCACATTTTTAACCTGAAGAGTTATTTTTGATTTTATAAACTATTGGATAACTTAGTTTTATTTTCAGAAATGTTTTTGACAAGTGATGAAGCATGCACTACATATACTTTTTTCTTTTTTATTGCTCAACAGATAACACTTAAAATACTACAGATTTTTCCATCCCTGACTGAGAGAAAAGTCAGCGTTGGGGCGAACTAATTTTTACGTGTCTGGCCACCAAATTTAGAGTTTTGTACATTTTGTGAACAGAGCTGGAGTGACATCAGTTTCTGCATACATATATTGCCATCATAAAATCCAGAAATTTCATTATGCTTTATGGACTCCTTTTACTATTGTCATGTTTGGGAGACCAAACATGGAGTTGGTGCAATCCTATGACTGCTTTTGTGTCAAATTATATTGTAATGAAAGACAATGACCTTAACTATTTTCCCTGTTTTGAAGAAAAAAATATTTTCCTTTATACTGTGTTTTTTTTTTCTTTTGGAAAAAAAAAATCAATTGTACATTTTATCTCACTAATAGTTGTATTTTTCACAGAGGAAATATTATGGTTAAAATTGTTACATGTATCTTTGTAATACACTTTCCATTGTTTTCAGTAAATCCTATTCATTTATATGTTGATTTTATATTGTAAACTATGTATCTCGAGGTAACCCTTTTGTTTAAACAGGTTTGCTTCAGTGTTAACCAGAATAATGCATAATGCATACTAGACTAGTTTTGCTTTAAGTGTAGTTGTGTTAGACACTGCAATTATTTTCTGGTATGTGAAAATAAATTTCTTACTAAACTAGCACTTGATTAACTGAGAGTTTAAATGAAGAGCTACTACACTTTATCTTGGTCAACAAAGATTGTTGATTGAAAATAGACTATATGCAGTGTTAAACACAGCTTACATAATTGTGTGTAGAACTGGCAGTTGCAGAGCTGTTCTCTTTTTGGTGCCTTTCAAGTCCTCAGACATCTTTGTAGCTTTTCTCCCCACTCCAGGTTGTTAACACTTAGTAGTGCCACTAGTCACACTCAGACACTGAATGTAATGGGCTCTGATCAGGAGAGCATTTTCTTTAAATTTGCCAATAGAATGCCTTACTGAGTCATTCAGAATGGAGATGTACTCTACTGGCGTCCTAAAAAAAGAAAAAAGTTATGTTGGTCTTTTTTCAGATAATGTCAAAAAAAAAACTTCATTCCTTTATCCTTTTACTGCCACTTAGTGCCTTAATTTCAGCCAAGAGAGCAGGGTTCACTATTCATTGGCCAAATGAAGTAATGTTCATTGCCATGTGACCTATCCCCCATGTTTTGATCCTATTTAGTTGTTAAATATTCATTAGACTGTAGAACTTTAAAGAGTTTAATGAATAGATGTGAAAATGAAATTATTTGATCTTGAGTAAGCAAATAGAGGTTTGAATATTAAAGTATGTACAGAATTTTAGCTGATTAGATTTAGAACCTTGTAGGATGTTTACCATATTTCCAAAGCTTTTCATCCTTAAAAAGCAATAATTCTCCTTTACAATTTGTGTGCAGACTACCATGAACAGAAATGGGTGTGTGCCCTTGCCTTTTTAAAAGCCTCTTCCTCGTGGTTTTGCTTTAAAAAGGGAGGTCACTGTCGTGTTAATGACACATTGTGCTACTGCTGTGTCTGCAATTATCGAGGAGAGGAGGTGGGTTTGGGGTTAGGCAGAATGTGCAGATTGTTAGAGCAATCATGGAGCTAATTAATTCCCGGGGTGAAAAGAGGGGTAGCTGTGGGGGTAAGGAATTTCTGTAGTTTCAGTCCTGCTGGGTCTGCTGGAAGCTCGAGTTTAGAGGGTAAAACCCAACAGCAGAGTTACCAGCAATCAGATAAAATGATTTTAATGTAAACGTGCACACTGGAGTAGAAATGTGCCTGGTACACTCTTCAATCATGAGTGGGCATTCCCAAATTTCCATCCCTTACTGGGATGGTTGGCAGTGGCTGGAGCTTCATCAGAGGGAATTAGGTGCCCAAGCAGAGCTCTCTGGTCACGTTACAGTTTGGAAATTCCTAGTCTGTGGTTTTAAAAATCATGAGGGTACAGGCTGAGGGAACAATGGAATCAGCTCCTTGATGGTGTAGTAAAGAGCTGGTCACACTTTGTCTCTCTCTCACCCCTTCCTAATGAAGCAGTGAGTTGAGAGTTCTCTGTGCTTTCTAGAACATTACCACTACTGTGTACTTACTCTGGGTGTTCTAATCTAGAAGTAGCTTTAGAAAGCTGCTTTCAGTCCTTAGAAGCTGAAAAAAAATAAATGAGAGGCTTTTGGAGTAGCTTGTCCCTGTTTAAAAAAGAATTTTAGCAACAATCATTAAAAAATAAAAATAAAAAAGGGGGTGGGGGGGACCAGGATGCTCTGCACTGCCATAGAAAGTGACCTGGCTTATTTTTGGCTGTTTTGTTCCCAAGGCCAGTTAAACAAGCACTGTGCCTGTAGAAGACAGGAAAAACTTGTCTTGAATAAAAGTAACTGCCCCAGACTATTAAAGATTAATATAATGGAGCTTCCATCTTTGTCTTGGGGTGCAGAAATGGTGACTGGATTGTTAATTTACCAAACCAGAATAAGTAAAAACATGAAACTCTTGAGTGTGTTGAAGGGTCATAAAGCAAAGCTTTGTTAGTAGGATTGAAGAGGTTTTTTTATACTGAAGCAAACTTAATGAAAAAATCAATGTACAAATTACTTTTTTGCACAAATACTTTGTTTTGTTGCATTTTAGATTATGAAGTGTGCACCCACACCTCAGATTTTTTTCCCCTTGGAGTAACAGTGAGGTCTTCATCCCTTACTATGACAGTGGAAATTGAGCACTGATTTGACTGCAAGAGAAGATGCACTGGGAAAGAACAAAGCCCTCCTTAGACTATGAATTAGCAAAACAGGAATGAAACAAATTGCATATTGGCTTTTAATTCCACTATTCTTTCCTTTAGTATGGCATCCCAATTTACACTGGGTTTGGTTTTATTCAAATACAGCATTGCTCTTAAAGGCAGGTTTGCTTTGAGATGCTACTCCCAAAGTTTTGCTAGCAAAAAATCAGACACAAAATTGGATTGAGAAATTGTTTCTGAAAACAGCTAAGGACTTTAGGGTCTTTGAGGTTCTGTGTCATGTATTGTATTCATATATTGTCAAAATGAAATACTACTTTTTAAAAAGTCAGATCTTACAGGCTGTCTTCCAAGTAAATGATTCCCATAGGAAATATATTTTAAATATTATTTAAATATTTACTACTATTTAAAACAATTTTAAAGCAGGAGAGTTAATACTATGGTCACAAAATGTCAGTGTGTCACCAACCATTTCTTATTACATTGCCAGCACTTGACATTTGGTCTCTTACCCTATTATGAACCTGTGCATTTCACAGTGCACGTTCTGCCATATTTTATTATTTAAGCTAATATTAACATGCCATTGGTAATAAATGCATGTTTTTCTGCATATCTGTTCTACATATGGCAAAAATGGAGCTAGGGCTAATTAAGAGACACTATGCATTCTTAGTCCAGATTTTCAGGTGGTCCATAATACAATGTATGGAAATGTGAAAAAGGACAGTTTTGTACCATTCATGATGTTATTAACTAAACCCATTAAAGTGAAAACACTTTTTAAACAAAAACCTTATAATGCTTAGTCATTTGTTATTAAAATATAAAGTCTCAAAAAGTTAAGATTGTTGGAAACAAATTGGCAATTTGAAATTTTTCCTGTATTTTCTGCTTGCAACATGAAGAAATACAGTTCTAGGGTTGGGGGCGGGGGGTTTCCATTATGTTGCCTGGGCTGAGCATATCTGGTTGATTTGGATTTTTTAGTTCTGGGCTCTAAATGTTCTGAATGAATTTGTACAATACAGCTGCCAGATCTTCAGCTGCTGTGGTGAGTGAGGAGCCAGACTGTTGGGGCAAGGCAGAATCTGCTGCTGTGATTCAGGTGGGATTTCCCTGAACTTCAGTCTTTTCATTTGTTCTCTTTCTTGCTGGACTAGAATGTCATCTCTGTGTACCTTAGGGGTCGAAATGGTGCTCCACAGAGTTTTGGTATTTTTGCCCCCCAGCCACAAGGAATTGCCCTGGATATTCTTAGCACTTGTTTTCCCTCACACCGAGGGCTGAACCCCCATCCCATGCTGTGAATATTGTCCATCAGATCCACAGCAGCCCTTCTCTGAGCAACTTGCCTGCAGAAAAAGGAAATTCTGGAGGCTGGAATATTTTATTATTTTAATGGCCCTCTGTATAAGCTTCTTCCCAAACCAAGATGAATATAAAGTGAGTCATTTTCCCATGAAATTGATTGTTGTTTTCTTCAAAAAGTATTTTGGGAAGCAGGTAGGCAGAGAATGTCCTGTTGCAATCCTGAAATTTTCAATGCTGTGTTTCAGGTACAACTTTTAATTTCTGAAGGTTTTATTTTTTCAGAAAAAAAAAAAAGAAAGAAAAAGCAAGGCAAGAAGCTGAATGCATACAGCTTTTTAAAAAAGGAAAGCAGCTCCTGCTATCAGCAGTTTGTGGGTAAGTATCTTAGGCAATCGAAATTACTTGCTCTGCATCAGCTATTTGCCTTTTCCACAGATAACCTAACAAATTTTTGTTTCATTTCTAGAAACTGAAGAAGAGTAAACTGTATTAAAATTATTTTCATTTGATTTCTTACAAGAATACAGCACTAAATACAGAAAACAGGCATTTTATAAAGGAAAAAAAATAAATAAATGGCGAGTCAGGGAAAACAGCAAACAACATTTCAGGGCTGTACTCTCTCATTTGTCCTGAGTATGTCTTGGGTTCTTGCTTTTAAAAGTTCCACTGGGTTATTTTCTTTTCTTTGTGTTTAATTTTGGTTGGTTTTGTTGGGTTTTTTTTAGCTACCTGATGCCCGAAGGGTAGAGGGAAGCAGCAGTAAGAGCAGAGCCCATGAGCAGGACTGAAGGAGCAGCTGAGGCCCTTCATTTTAGTGTTCAGTTCAATTTATGAATAAATGAAGTCCTTTGTTTACATGTGTTATTTGAAATCGTAAACTATATCATTGGGAATACAGGTTGTAGCCTTCTCAGACTCCCAGAACACAAGATAGCAAGATCTTTTAAGTAAAATTATGTTGCTTTCCATCATCCTTTCCTTTCTAACTGTGGTGGCTGCTAGTGTGATTTGTCTGTGCATTATTTATGTATCAGATATTTTTGCTGTGGCAACAGAAGGTAAGTGATATGATAATTGAATAAAAGCTGGAGCATCAATGTTTTATTATGTGGTTAGGTCAAATGGGCAGCTCATTCAAAGCTCTGGGAGAAGAGGATTTAGAGCTCTTCCCTAAGTAAAGCAGCTTTGGTGGCTTCTGAAACTTCCCAGATTTTTGTTAGTCAGAACGCAGAAATTCCTGTCCCTACAGCTTTCCTAACAAACAACAGTAAGGGAACACTTATTTGCTTCAGTGCAGCATCCAGCAGCTTTGTTTAGAGGTAGTTTGAGGCAGCCAGAGAGGCAGTTTGACCACAGTCAGTGGACTTTGCACTGAAGGAGTTGGAGAGAGAGCTCACTGTTCTGTGAGAATCCAAGTGTTGCAATTCCGGAACCAGATGCCTTAAATAAACCCCAGAAACCAGGTAACAAGAAATGCTCAGCCAGGGACTCACTTTCTCTTTGACATGAACTGTACAAGTTCCCTTTGAGTTTAGTGGGGTAATAAAATTCTGCTGGATGCTTCTGAGGACATTTTCCTATCCTAAACCACGGGCCTCACAAAATATGGCATAATTGAGTTAGGCGGCCTCAGCACATTGTACAGTAATATAAAAGGGAGATTATAGATTCCTGCTTCTAGCATACATGAACACTCTGCCCTAGAGCATATAGGGTATGCAGCTTTTTCTAAGAAAATCAAACAAATGGTCAAAATCAGGAACTCGGTTTTGCTCAGCAAATCCATTTGGAGTTCTCACTTTTCTCCCCCTCACCCACTAGCTCCTGCTGTCCCATTAAGCTGGTGCCACTGGTGAGTGCTTGTGGGATTAAGGCCTTTTCTGACCCAGGCATGGGGCAACTGAGAGGTGTTTTAAAAACTTTTATTCCATTTTCAGTCTCATGTGAAGGGTGAGACAATACAAATGTTATAATTCACACCATCACAATCAGAAATGAACTGTTTCCTAATTACAATACATTATAAGGGTTTCTTATAAACTTTTACTACACAGTACTATAATTACCTTAAAACAAATTATCTAAAATTACCCCTTGTAAGTCCTACTACAATACATCTTTCATAGTTCTATTTCTCTAAAATATGTAATCTTATTTATAAAGCCATCCATTAAAATTTGTTCCTAGTTCCATTTCTGTCTCAACAATGTCTATTCTATTCCTATCCTAAGTCAAGATTTCTTATCTCAAAGTTTACATACAACTGCATACTATGTAAACCTTCTGTCAAACTTTAAGAGTTCTCTACAAATTGATTTCTCACGAGTGCTCACTGGGGAGGAGGAACATGGAACTTGTCCCACGGTGCAGTTACCACCTCGCCGAGCTTCAGGTGGACATCACTGCTCCTGCTGCCTCTCCACAGCTGTGAACTGGTGAGAGCTGCTCCCCTAATTCTGAACTCACCCAAAGCCCCTTCCAGTAGTAAACAGAGTTAGCGTTCGGTTTTGTGATGCAAAATAGCGGAGTTAACGCTGGGTCGGTGAGGAAACGCCCCTCCCAGCTGGGCACAGGGTGACTCCTGCCGCCTGAATTATTCACAGGGTCTGATTGCACTCGCTCCTTCTGGCTGAGCAGATTTCTGGCGTGCAGAGGACACTGAGCCTTCACTGTTCTGAGAGGAGTCTTTGCATACTAAATATTTTCCTTTACCAGTCAGGTTCATGGCTTGATCAGGGCTATAAAATTTGGAGACGTTTTCTGTATAGTGAAAAAAATTTTTTTTAACATTAACAACTTATGAATTATTAAAAATATAGGTGTTTAAATTTTCCACTTAATATGTGTCATAGTTTGACAATATGGTATCAGTGTAAGTAATATACTTTTCTTAGAAGTTAGAAATTTGCTGTTGATTTTAGTGAGTGACTTTTAGGTTTTTAAAATGCTGATGTGGCAAATTCTTAGTTAAAAGACTTTGTAGCTGAAATTTGCTTATGATATTAGAAAATTCATGTTCTATGTATGCTTTGGACCTAGAATGTTAGGATGATTATATTCTTTTAATCTTCTAGGTCGATCTAGATCTATTACAAGTAGAAATACTAAGAGAAAACTTATTAACATACATTCCAGGATCTCTTTAATACGCAGTAGCCCATACCCGAGACAGAAGCTAAATGTTTTCTTAGGAACTGTAATCCAGACAGCAGTGGCAGGACTCATTTAGGGACAGTGCAGTCAGTCCCTCATTACAGCATCTAATCATGCTTGAAGTCCCAGGAAACCTCCACTAGAGGGAAAAGTGAGAAAATCCACTAAAGACAAAATCCTTTTATCTGTATTAAGACTGAGAAATGTGGACTTGTGACATCACAAGTTGTGTTTGTGGTCAGGTTGCTCCATTCCCACTTCCTTGCCGTGAGCCACCTTGAGGACCGGTGTGTGCCAGCTGCTGTGGCTCTTCCTGGAGTGTGAGGAATGGATTTGTAGAGAGGTCTAGGTCAAGAAAAGAGTGTTGTCCAACAAATTGGACAATACTCTTTTCTTAACCTAGAGATGGGGCAACTGAGAAGTGTTTTAAAAACTTTTATTCTATTTTGAGTCTTATGAGAAAGGTGAGACAATACAGATGTTGTCATTCACGCTATCACAATTAGAAGCCAACTATTTTCTAATTACAATATGCTTATAAGTGTTTATATCAGTTTTTTACTACACCATGCTTTATAT
Organism: Passer montanus; assembly: GCF_014805655.1. Taxonomy (NCBI): domain Eukaryota; kingdom Metazoa; phylum Chordata; class Aves; order Passeriformes; family Passeridae; genus Passer; species Passer montanus. The sequence goes on along the minus strand of NW_024370374.1, from coordinate 4,050,570 downwards.
GTCTTAAAACTAATCATCTAAAACTACTCCTCGTAAGTCTTACTACAATACATCTTTTATAGCTCTGTTTCTCTAAAGTAGCTAGTCTTATTTGCAAAACCATCTTTTGGAACTTTTTTTAAACTCCATTTCTCTCTCAACAATATCTGTCCTACTCCGTGGCATTTCTGAGTCAACATTTCTTATCTCAAAGCTTACACACAAATCCACGCGGTGTAAGCCTTCTGTGAAGCCCTGAAAGCCCTGTACAAATGCCCGCGGTGTTCAGCGGGGGTCAGTGAGCAGCAGCAGGGCTCAGCCTGCCCTGCCCTGCCCTCGGTATTCCAGCCCGGCGGCGGAAGGATGGCGCTCCCGGACAATGCTCCCTTTGTCACCAGAAGCTTCTGTCCTGGGAGCTTGTTTATTGTTCCAGGCTCTTCAGAAAGGCCAGGGTGGAATCCTTAGAGATCTCGCTGCACAGTGACATTCCAGAGCTGCCCTCCAGGAGCGAGCGGTGCTCTGCAGCAGCCTCTCCATCGTGGGGCAGGTGCTGTGGTCAGCGTGGCCAGATGGAATCACTGAATCCCACAGAACCCGCGCCTGTCGATGCAGGATGACCCCAGTGTAGGGAATAACGTGCTCTGACTCCATGATTCAGGAGGCTGAACAATTGCTTTATTAAGCTATATTATATTACACTAATACTATACTAAAGAGATACTGTACTAAAGAAAAACCTGTGACTGTCTCCAGACAGTCACAACACATGTGGAGCCAATTGGCCAATCAATGCAAATAACCCTCAGCAGAATCCAATAAACAAATCATTTGGGTAAACAATCTCCATAACACATCCCACGTGTGCAAAACAACAGGAGCAGCAAGTAGAGATAAGAATTGTTTTCTCTTCTTCTCTGAACTTCTCACTGCCTTTCCCTAGGAGAAAACCTTGGGAACTTGTGCCTGCTGAAAATTATTTTCTTTCATTCCAGTTTCCGACTGTGTTTTTGGAGTATAACGTTCATACTCAGCTGTCAAATAAGGGCTAAAATGCCAGACACCCTTGAAGCTGTTCTTCATTCTAGCTGCTGCTTCAACCTGTGCTCTCTGTGAGGAGAGCTGTGGCCACACTGTGTCGTCCTCTCCTGTAATTCCTGTGTGGCTGGGAAATGGGACTAACAGAGTGAGTTTGTGAGCAACCTGCTCTGCATCCCAAGGGAGAGTGTCTGTCCTCTGCAGCCGTGGAGCTCAGCCCCAAGCGATGCTCGTGCTCTGAGCTGCACATGGCAGAACCTGTTGGTCGGTGCTAAGGGAGATTCCCTGTGCCAGCTCTGTAATCAGCCTTCAGATCTGTCCAGCTTGTCAAGCAGCCCTTTGCAATCTGATATTGTGTGAATAGCTGCTCCTGTTCTTAAATTTGAGATTACCAGAGAAAAGTTTTCCCATTTTTATAGGTCCCTTTCATTACTGAAAACCTTTTGCACTGGCCTTTGTATCCTCAGGCATTGAAGTAGAGCAGATTTGATAATGCCATGATAATTGTAGCAATTTCTGTAACAGAAGCTGTTGATTTTCCCTTCCATGAGCATCTCTGTGCGACAGTGAACCATTTGCTGAACTTTAATTTGTCTCTACATTTGTCAATGGAACGGAGCAACATTTTAAGGGTTACTCTTTATAATGTACTCCTTTCATCAACTTCACCACTGTAGTGAATAAAGGCATTGTTGATATTTAAGTGGGGGAAAAACAGAAGTGTAACTGTTCTAAATAACTGGAATATTTTTCTGAATTTTTATGGTAATTATTAATTGCTATGCTTTTTCAGAAACAGACAATGATTGGGTTCAACAGATCCTGATGACAATGGCAATAAATTTTATGTACATATACATTTAAGCTATATTGACATACACTTAGTCTTTAAAGCTTTATTGTTATGGGAAGACATTTGAAATCCAAAGAATAAAGTTTGGTATAGAAGAGAGAGCCTTCTGGCGTGCTTGAGATGTAAGAGAGGCATTTGAAATGCAGAGTTCTAGGTTAACCATTTGAAAAAGGGGGATCTAAATTCATTTGAAAATAAGAAATCCCTCTTTATTTCCTAGTCAGTTTTCAATGACAAGTCACTGTCTATTTTGGTGTTTAAAATTTGAATAATAATTGGAACACTGAACAAGCTTTGGTGTCCTTCCAGGTTTTTTTAAAGTTATGAAATTAAAACTTTTTCCTGTGTTTTTTTTCAAGAACACATACAATTTCCAGACACTTAACCAAGCATTGATTTCTTGCAGATAAAACAGCAGCACCCCTATGAAATAGAATAGTACCCCTATAAAATAGAATATTTTCTATTGATATGCCTCTTGTGTTTTTACTTCGTAAGGTCTTAAATCCAATTATATCTCCTTCATTCGTGCTCAGAATATCTGGAAATTACAGGTGCTGTCACATCCCCATCCTGGTTGGCTGCCCAGATTCCAGGTTCTTTATGGAAAAAACTTTTTGCATTTTGCATGCAGGTGTGCATCATTGCTCCCTTTGTGAGCTTCAGGTTTCCATTTTGCCTTCTCTCCCTCCATGATCAGACAAGACCTGAACGTGGGTCTTTATCATCTTTATCCTTGAGCAAACACTTAATTGACATGAGGAGGTTAATCAACAGACATGCCTGAAATTGTGGCTGTTGAATTTAAATACTCTGTTTCTGCTTTATGCTTCTAATTAAACCCTACAGGTCTTACATGAGACTCAGAAATTCTTGAAAACTGAAGTTTTTAAGTTCTTCAAAGCATAATCACTCTCTTGATCCTTTTGTAGCTGGTAGGAGTATTTCTAGCTGACCTGGAAATAAATGAAAATTGGTTTTTATTTTGCTGTTCCTTGGTATAAAAGTCCTTTATAACAGTTAAAAAGAATCTGACACAACTGTGGACTTTTGTTAGGACTAGGACTTCTGTCAAAATACATTGGTCTCAAATAATTGTGTCTTTGTAATTGGCATTCTCTTGTGCATCCTGTGTTCAGCTTTATGGAGGTTAATTGGGGGAATCTGCTGTGGAAGGGGAAACCAGATACAGGGAGTTGTACTTTTATCCTGAAATCTTTCCACCGTGGTCTGAGGAATTCCCCAGCCAAGACCATCCTGGCTGCAGAGGCTGCACTGTTTAAAGTGACTAAATAAAACTACAAACAAATTATTATATTGTAAATAATTATGTACATATTAATAATTACATAAAAGTTTAACTGTGCTTTAGGAAAGCATTTTATCATAATGTTACTTTAAGACATAGCAAAAGATGGCATTTCTCAGATACTGTCTGACCAGCCAATATCTGCTGCCTGCCCCTGTCAAAACTGGGCTGTGGTCACTGGCACAAAACATGAAGGCAAAGGCAGAAATCCAGGGTAGGCTGTTGGTCCCCTGATGATAAAATACAAGAATAAAACCTTACAAACTTTTCAACGAGCAGCCTTCAGTGCATTGGCTGTGGCTTGCTCTGTTCCCTGCAAGAAGTTTTTTGACAAATCATTCTCCAAGGTAAAGTGCAATGTTCTGATTGATGCACCTCCTACTCCAAAATGTTTGTGGATCTGAATTCTCTCAAGATTAGGTGAACCACAACAGAATCATTGACTGCATCACTTTATTTCAACAAATAAATCATTTTAAAAAAATTAAAATGAATTCAGTATTTATTGATTTACAGTTATATTTTGGCAATGCGTCAAAAATTCTAGCACCAAATTGCTACAAAAGCAGGGAATAACAAAACAGTGCATAATACGTAATAAAATTATATTTTATTGGGTTCTTATTGGCACCTGTGAATCAGGACTACTTTTTTAAAAACATCTTCCGTTCTTTCCCCAACAAATAATTCTCTGTTAGTCAGGAAACAAGACGAACTTTTCATTTTTGTAGGCTGGCACTTTGTACAGCTTGAATAGGTTTCTTTCTCTGTTCATGGAGACTTAAGCCTTCCTTATCTGAAAAAAACTTCACAAAAACTTCCATGTTTAGAGCTCCCTTTATCCAATACTGTGCTGCTCAGGCAATGAAACATGGAGAAATGTTTGTCTGTGGTACCTAGTTGCCTGTAGTGATTTTTCACAGCTTCAAATGCAGTGCATTGTCCATTTATTTGCACACAATGAACAAACTTGCAGTGCTCTACCTGCAAGTGTGACAAATGAGGGTCAAAAAGGCTGCCCTGAGCTTCAGTGGATAGCAAACATCCTGCATTTCCACCTGCTAGCACAGAATTTGATGTAGAACAGGCTAAAGTTCAATAATCTGATGACTCAAAGTGACTTTTTGAATCTCTTGTAACACTGTATTATTTGGTCTTTAATGTGCATTACATACTTCTGAGTCTGTGTACCGTGGAGATCAGTTTGGCTTTGTCTGTTCCTATGGAAATAAATCCAAAAAACATGAATTATTTTATGTTGTTCTAATACACTCCTATTGAGTAAGAATACCAAAATACTTGATTCTTACTAGAAAATTATACTTTATAGACAGTAGAAAATTATGTTGGATCTCTCAGCAGTTTGCTGCAGGCAGTAGAAAAAAACCACTTATTACTCTGAAAATGAATTTATGTTTTCATTTCATGGCAATGAGAAATGCCAGCTGCTATAATGAACAGCTCATGGAAGACATCACAAGAAAAGTTCAACCACATGTGCTCTTCAAGCTGTGTGTCCCACAGGAAGAGCCAAGCACAGCGTTCAGGTGTTCAGCCATGGTCAGGTACAAGGCCTGTGCTCAGTTAACCCACAGAAACAAATCTGACCAGCCTGGGGTTTGAAATGACACCGTAAATAAGGGTGAAATAAAGAGAATTGTTGAAGAAGCTCCTGGAGGGGGTCCAGCTGAGGGCAGTGAGGATGACTGGGGGACTGGGGAATCTGTTACAAGGAAAGGCAGAGGCAGCTGGTCCTGTTCAGCCTGGGGAAGAGGACAGAGAGGGATCTCATCCGTGGGTATAAATGTAGCCATGATATTTTATGAAAAATCCTTTGCTAGGATCTTCCCCTGCTGGGAAGCTGAGGAGCCTCAGGAGAGAAATGTAAACAATAACTATCTGCTGCTGTGGAACGCAACAGGTGCAGCTGGGATTGGTGCATGTTGGTTGTTTCCAATTAATGGCCAATCACAATCAGCTGGCTCGGACTCTCGGGGAGTCAGGAGTCTTTGTTATCATTCCATGCTTGTTTTTTCTAGCCTTCTGATGAATCCTTTTCTCTCTATTCTTTTAGTATAGTTTTAATGTATCATTTTAATATAATACATATCATAATATAATAAACCAGCTTTCTGAAACGTGGAGTCGAGATTCTGTCTCTCCACTCGCCCTGGGAGCACCCCTCAAAGCAGTCACACGTAAATATCTACAGCCAAGAGCACGGAGCCAGGCACTTCTCAGTGGTGCCCAGCAATGGGACAGGAATGGGCAGAAGCTGATCCACAGCAGGTTCCACCTGAACCTAAGGAAGAACTTCTTCACTGTGCAGTGATCACACACCGAACAGATTTCCGCAGAGGCTGTGGAGTCTCCCTCACTGAGATATTCCAGACCCATCTGGCCACAATCCTGTGCCATGTGCTCTGGGATGGCCCAACAGAGGCTGGACCTGGTGTCCATTGTATGTCCTTCCAGCCTGACCCTGGGATTTTGGGAAATCCAGCATTTTGTGCTCTGTCACCAGTGTCACATCCTGCTGCCGGTGCTGCAGGAGGTGTCAGGGCTGCTCTCTGTGTGGCAGAGCACAGCTCCCCATGCAGGACCAGTGGTGCTCTCACACCTGGCCCATGTCCTGTAGCATTCCCACCCTTCCCACAGCAGCCACTTTCCTATGGATACTGCCAGTCTTATCTGGAGTACTGTGTCCAGTTCTGGGCTCCCTAGTACAAAACAGTCACGGAATTACCAGAGAGGGTCCAGTGGCAGGTCACAAAGACAGCGAGGGGTCTGGAGCATCTCTCTTAAAAAGGAGAAACTCCAGGCACTGGACTTGTTCCGTCTGGAGAAGAGCGGACTGAGAGGGGGTTTCATCAATGCACACACACATCTCAAAGACAGTGCCAAGAGGATGGGGACCTCTTTTCGGTCATGCCCAGGGACCGGATGAGGAGCACCAGAAGTTCCACCTCGGTACGAGGAAGAGCTCCTTCCCACTGAACGGAGCAGACATCCCAAAGCCACCCGCTGCGGGTGACCTGGGCAGGGCACTAGACCGGGCGGTCTCCAGAGGTCCCTCTGCCCCGGGCTCCGAGCGCCGCGGGCGCGCCCGGCGCGGCAGATGCGCGGAGCCGGCGCTCGCCATGGCCACGGTGCGGGAGAAGGCGGCGGCTCTGAGCCTCAGCGCCGCCTGCAGCCCCGCCGCCAGGCCGCCGGGTACGCCCGGGCACCGGGACGGGGAATGGGAGCGGGCGGAGCGGGCTGCCCGCAGCCCGGGCTCGGCGGGACGGACGGGCCGGCTCTGCCCGCTGTGGGATGCGGGTTCCCGCCGCGGGATGCGGGTTCCCGCCGCGCTCGGCGCCTTTCCCGCCCGCGGGAGGTTCCAAACTTGGCGCCGGGAGCCGCTTCCGCGGGGATCCCGTCCCGGCTGCGCGCCCGCTCCGCCGGCAGCAGCGCCGGGGATCCGCGGGGCTCTGCCCTGCCTTACCCTGCCCTGCCTTACCCTTCCCTGCCTTGCCCTGCCCGGCCCGGCAAGGCTCGGGCAGCTCCGTGGCCCCAGCGCGCCTCAGGAGCAGGTGCCTCGGTGCCGCGGGGAAAGGGCGCTCGCTGGGAACTGGTTTTGCCCTTTTTCCTTCCCTGCCCTGAGCGCCTTAACTTTGTGGAAATTTGTTGCCTCAATGCTGCACTCCGCACCGCTTCCCTCAGAAAAGATCCGAAGGCTGTGTGTGTGTAAGGAAGCGCTGATAAGGCTGTGAGTAGTTGCTAAAGCATTGCAGGTTGTACGTGTTTGTGTTTATTCTAGCGACAGAAAGCAGCGTTGTTGTGTGTTTGGTGGTGTCGGGTTTGGGGTTCTTTCTTTCCAAAGAGCATAGCTGGCTATTGGAATGTAGGGCAGGAAGTGAATTCTGTGTTCTTTGTGTTTGTTCTGCCTTCCTGAAGGTGTCATCAGGTTAAAGTGCCAGCAGTTGTGTACCTTGTCCGTCTTGTACTTTTAGAGCTTTGGAAGCTGGAGGTTCTGGGAGATTTTTACCTTGGCTGGTTCCATGCTGTGTATTAAAAAGCTGCTTTGCTTTACTTTCCATGAATCTTTTCAGAAAGAAAAGATGCTGTCTTTCTGAAGTGTTGGTGTGTTCAAATGGTGTCGTGTTCCTTGCTTCCTCTCCCTCTTCCCAGTCTTTACTGCCCCTCTACCTTTCCTTTCCCCCTTGTTTATTTGCCAATTTCTGGGCTTTCTTACAGCTGGGGATCATGGTGATTTGGTGCCCCAAATGGGAATACAGCTCTCTAACTAAAGCCACTTCAGACTAAACAGAGCAGAAAAAACCACCTCCTGCATCTCTGTGGAAAACGTTCATGGTAATATGTTCCAGAAGGAGTTGCATGTTGTTGTTTTTTTCAAACACTGCATCGCACTGTTAATTCATTTGGTTTGAGGTCTGTCACAATCCCAGCTGGCTTTCTGTAGGATTGCTGCCAACTCCTCCTTCCATATTTTGTCCTCAGCTTTTGATTTCTCTCTTCTTCCTCTGCTTTAACTCTTAGTAAATTATTCATCTGACTTACTGAAAAACATGTTCTAATTCTAGCTTCCCTGGTGGCTGCAGCTCTCGCCAGTTGGGTGCCACCTGCTTAAAAGCAAACTTCGTGTGTTTTTGAGTCCTTGTGGAGGCTGAGTGTAGCCTCAGGTCAAACTGTTGGCCGCTGGCATTTTGTTCTAATCAGACTGGTAAATGAGTAATAGTTCAGTGGTTTCACTGGGGGAGGGAAGGCAGGCTGGCTCACGGAAGTGGCGTTGGGTGGCAGAGCTGAGGTCTCTGCTGGAGCCGTGGTGGCCAAGGGCTGTCTGCAGGGATCAGTGTGGGGTGAGTGGCATCTCCAGAGGATCCATGGATTCTTAGTGGTGTGCTAAGCACGGATGTTAGGTAGCTTGTGCGTATGCACAGTCCTGTAGCAAGCAGGGTTCTGAGGTGTCTCTTCATCCCTGCTTCCCTCTTCCCTGCCTGGTAGTGTCGGTGGAGTTACAAGTGCACACAGCTGGTTTGTGGTTGTGGGGCCCGTGTGCTTAGCAGTGGTTCTGCAAGGGTAACCATTAGGTGACCGAGGGACACACAAAAGGGCAAACGGAGAGGCTGAAAAAACAGGAACTCCTGGTTGCAGAGCTTTAGGCTGGTGTAGTGAGGGGAACCACCAAAGAGAGAGAGGGAGACAGCGGTGCAGAGCAGGCAGACTTGCCGAGGAAGTAACACAGTGTTAATGCCTGAGCAACCCGAGCCAAAGTGGAAGTCTCAAAGATTTTTAAATCCTTAGGAGGTTGATGAAAGCTAGAAGCCAGAAAGGGGCTGTTCTCAGTGGCTGCAGCATGAATTCAGGCTTTGTCTGTGTTCCCAGGCTTCAGCCTGGCGCAGAAGCCGTTTGGAGCGACCTTCGTCTGGAGCAGCATTATCAGCGCTCTCCAAACACAAGTGGAGGTGAAGAAGCGCCGCCAGAACCTCAAGAGTTACCACGACTGCTTCATCGGCTCAGATGCAGTGGATGTTGTCTTTGCCCACCTCCTGCAGAACAAGTACTTTGGGGACGTGGATATTCCCCGGGCGAAGGTGGTGCGCGTGTGCCAGGCGCTGATGGATTGCAAAGTGTTCGAGGCTGTCTCAACCAGGGTCTTTGGCAAAGACAAACGCTCCGTGTTTGAGGACAGCAGCAGCAGCCTCTACAGATTCACAAACGCCTCGAACCAGCCAGAGCTTGAGAAAGATTACCAGCAGCCTACCCCACAGAGGTTAGTACGTGGAGGTGAAATTTTTTACAAGAGGAAAATATTATGTGTCCTGGGGGAGAGAAAAGAAGACTTGTACATTTACGGGGTAAAAATAGACACTGCATAGTTGTTTGTGAAGATGTGGGTGGAAGACGGGTAGGAAAGAGCAATTTGAAGAGAGTAAACCACACAGCCTACATGGTTACATGTTTTCTCTGTCTGTTATCACCTTGCCTTGGGGGAGGGAGGTGAGAGGGTAGAAATTAAGTGCATTTACATACTGATCTAAATCAATATAACCAGCTGGAATTCAGGTGCATCAAACAGGCTAATGGAACAGGGCAATCTTAGTCACTGCACATCTAGCTCTGGCATAAACCAGGAATCCATGCACCTTCTAAGAAAAAAATGTTTTCCCCTTTCACTGTCTTTGCTTTGCTACACTTCCAACTTAGCTCTTTTTTTAGCTGTTTCTTTATGCATGTATGACTTGTCCCCAGCAGGCTGTTCTCCTGTTATGCTATTCCACTCCATCCTAGGACCAGAGGGAAGTGCAATGGTGAGGTTGTTTCCCTGCCCTTTTAGGAGCGGGCACAGAAAACCCTGGTGCTAACTAACCCCACACAAAGCAGAACGTGTAGATGCCACTTTGCCAAATAACTTCCCTTCAACAGTTTTTGTTCAGTGATCATCTCTTCACCTACTCTGACATATTCTTACAAGAAACCACACGGATGTATTTAATGCAGTAGTTTTAGCAATGTGCACTTTTGAAAGTCGTGAATAGTATTGATCCAAAATTCCTTATTTGATTGACATGTTCATGTGAGTAGTAAATGTGAACTTGAGTGCAGCAGCCCTGATGAAAAAGTAGAGGAACAGAAATGAAAAATGTTTCCTTTGTCCTGCTTCTCCCCTCTTTCCCACTAGCTCTAGTTCTGTCCTGAAGCATACTGTTCCAAGTCTTTCTTTAAAAAGAGAATTTATGAGAAATTAAAACCACTTTAATTATACGTGGTACTTAAAAATATTTCCATCACAAGAGCTGTTAAAGTAAGACTTTAACAGTCATTAAACAGGATTATTCCTGTTTTATTAGTGTAGAATGAAGGTGATTTTCTTCTGGACAGGGCACAGATCCATTGGGTTACATTTCTTCATTTAGTGAAAGGAACAGCTCTATCAATACATTCATGTCAAAGATAGTGGACATCAAAAAGATTTTGCAGTGCCCTAAAACAAAGAAACTGTGGGAATTGAAATCATACAGCTGTGCATGGAGGAACAGTAATTTTGTGGCTGGAGTGCTTCTGTTACATGCAAGTAATTTTTGAAGGTATGATACATTCTGCTGGGTGACTTGGACAGAGGAAGTGTCAGGCAGGGGAGAAGAGGGGGATTATGTAGATATCTATACAGGAGAAAATTTTTGATCTTGGGACAGTTACCCACACCTGCACGTTGCATGATATATTTGGTTATCCATATATATGGTTATAGATATATATCTATAAAAACTGGTTTTAATCTCAGATATGAGAACAGCACGTTGCTCTGCTCTACCCCATTCAAGCCAGAAAGCTTGGAGGATCTTTGGGAAAACCTGAGTCTAAAGCCTGCAAGCAGCCCTCGAGTAAACATCTCAGACAGCTTGTCCCGTCGAGGTAAGCCAAGGAATGTCACTGTCACTTGTCTGTGGGAGAAGGAAGGTGCATCTGCAGGACAGGGAACACTTGTGCCCCTCAGGCTGGAGAGGGAGGCAAACTGACACTCACAGTATTGTGGTTTGAACACCAGGTCGTGAAAAGGCAAATTATATTTGTTGCAGACTTGCCTTTTGCATTTTTATTTCATCAGACAGGAGGCATTATTTCTTGATTGAATAAATCGGCATTGACTTTTGTGGAGAAGAATATCCAATGTAAAGAGCTTCATTTGAGTTAGAAATATTCATAATACTTAGTTAGCTGCACTACTTGTGTGTGCTTGTTTTAGTCAGGGCAAATAGCCTGCTGTTAGCTGGAAGTGAATTGTTTATCTGCACATCCAGCACTCCTTCAATATTGTGTGAAACTACTCTGGACAATTCAGGGCTTGTCTTTCAGACCAAACGATGATTTAATGTGTTTTTTCATTTGGTTAAAAGTGCTAATGCATCCTAGAAACTGGGGTTTTATCATAGGGAAATATTCAAGGAAGCTGTGATAAGGAGAGTGTCACTGTTGCACTTTTTTTTTTCATCCCTTATCTCGAACAAAGATTGTTTGCAAATTGGAGCACAAAGAGTGTAAGGCACTTCAGACTTATCCGAAAAGCAGTTCTCTCACGCTTGTAGCTAACTAAACAAATGGGTCATTCTTGCCTTTTTGTGGTGATAAAAGGCACTTCAAGCTGATAAGAGCCACATGCTTTGCTACTGCAAGTCTCTACTTTGGTAAAATCAATCTGTTAGGTTAGGCCTGATGGGAGGAAGGGGAGTTATCTTCCTTGTGATCACTTTTTGCACATGCTGAGTCTCCGTGTGTGCTTTGTGTACCCGCCCTTCCCAGTTATTAATGAAGTGTGGCAAGAACAAACAATTGCTCGCCTGCTGCAGCTGGTCGACCTCCCTCTCCTGGAGTCTCTGCTGGAGCACCAGGAGATCAGACCTCAGCTGCCAGAGCCCAGGAAAGCAGCTGGATATGTCATCACCAGCAACTACCTGGACAGAAAGATCCTCAAGGCTTTCAGTGACTCGCAGTAAGTGATCATTGCTGTCCTCTGCAGCTCTGAACAACTCGCTGCTTTCAGGGGAGTGTAAAGCACAGCTGGTCTTTGGGGGGATGTAGCAAATGTAGCAGTCTCAATCCCGCAGAAAGGATGCGAGCAGGGATTTTTTTCCCCTGGTAAAATAACTGGTAAATAACAATTGCTTAGTGAGAATGTCTGCTGAACGCTGGGGTGGTTTTCGAATGCAATGACAGTAGTTGATGGTATTCAGAGGGGAAATTCTTTGCTGCATTGAGGGGAGAAGAGAGGGTTTGTAATCATCATTAAAGTTTTTCCTGGAGACATTGCTTGTGAGGAACTAGTTTAATTCCTCCTACTGTATTAAAAGAGCTAAGAATGTTGAGCTTGAAACTGTGCATAGAGTTGGAAACATTCTCAGAAAAACTTGTACCAGTCTGAATCAGATCAAGGTTCATGTTTCTGTTTATCTAGTGATAATTGTGTCCTTATCTAACAGTAGAAGACATGATTGACTTTCGGTTTTACTGCTTGGGACTGTTTACTTGTGGGTTACTAATTTTTCATCTTGATTAAATGCATAACAAAGAGGCTTATGACTGTGATCTGCCTGAGTGTGTCAGGTGAAGTGTCTTGTGTGCGTAAATCTCTAATGGGTTTTAGTGCCCACACATGCAGTTTTCACTGTGATGGAGGAACCAGTCTGCCTGCTCTCTGTGGAAAGCATTGCAGCCAGCTCTGAGGGGCCCCCACAATTAAAGGTACAAACCCAAACCCCTCTGTCTTCCAGGACAGATGAGTGGCTCTCAGCAGCAATTGATTGCTTGGAATATCTTCCTGATCATATGGTGGTGGATATTAGCAGGAACCTGCCTGATCAGCCAGACAAAGCAGATTCCTGGAAACTGCTGCTGTTTGAAAACATTGGGAGATACTACAGCCAAAAAAAGGAGCCACTCTTAAGCCATGCATCTGAAATTCATTTAGGAATTGCAGAACTGTTAGGTAAGTCACATAGAGCTGTGTTTCAATGCTTGTGTGAGGTATGTACTAAGAAACTGAGTGTTTACCTCAGGAGCCGAAATTAAAAGCTGATTTCTGCAAGTGGTGTTTTGGTTTTGTTTGTTTGGGGGTTTTATATATGATTGTTTTGTGGTTTTGTTTTTTTTTTTTTTTAATTTCTAGTCATAAAGACTTCTTTTGACATTTTTGTTCTTACTGTATGCAGTTCTGCAATCACTGTTCAGGTCTATGTAGAATGGCTATGAAACCAGAGTGCTATAATTTCATGGTACTAGTTGGTATCCATGGAAGTCAGATATCCATGGGAAATGAAATATAAATGTAGCCTAATACTAAATATTTAGGCTGTAAGAGCTAAACTGAAAGCTGTGTGGATGCTTGGTACCCCAGTGACAACTTTCACTTTTTTCTTCTTTACTTGTTTCTTAAATTTTGCTTGGACAGCATTTTAGAAAGCTTTTGATGTTTTAGTTCTCATCATTTTATCCCAGATCTCCTTATTTTTCATAAATTCTCTGCCTTGATTATTCTCCTTGTTCCATGTTAACTGGAAGACTTTGCATTTATATCCCATTCTTCCTCTCTACATGATAAAGGATATTAGTACAACCTACTTCATTTAAACAATTCACAACTCTAAAATGGCTATTCTGCATAGTAAAGGAAATGAAAACTTAGCAAAGTTCTACAAAGTAATTTGCAATTAATTCATCAAGCTAACCCATGTATCTAGCACATAGTCCTCAGTTTTTGTGAGGTCTTTGTTCCTCAAGCAGAGGTCATTTTTTTTTTAATAGAACCATTTTCCTTGTTCAGTATTTCTCACCTCCTTTAAGATGGCTGAACTGTAATTGAACTTAATTACAAGGGAGCTTTAACGCCAGGCTGAAGGGCTGTGTGTGGGATGTTGCAAGCAGCTCTCCTCAGCCTGGGAGGAGTTTTTGGGAGAATGCATTGCTGTGTTTGGCCTGTTCTGTTTAGAGAGATGGGCATCTCTTCAGTGGCTAATTCAGGTGTTTTATGGTAACATTGATTTAAATGAACATGGCAATGGATCCCTTTCTCTCTCCCCAGTGAATGGGAAGATGGAGCAGTCTTTAGAAGCTGTTCAGCTCTATTTGAAGCTCCTAGACAGCCAAGTCAGGGAGGAGTTCAGGAGACTGCTGTACTTCATGGCTGTTGCATCACATCATTCTGAGGTCAAGCTACAGAAGGAGGTAAATCTGCATTCTCAGTTGTTGTTTTACTCTTCCTGAAATCCAGAGGTCCCAGGTACTGGTCAGAAAAGTTTAAATTTGTGACTACAGGAAAAGCAATGTCTCAGATGAACAAAGGTGATTCCCTTCTCTTCTGGTCATTATTTCCCTTTGTTCTTTAGAGTGACAACAGGATGGTTGTGAAAAGGACGTTCTCTAAAGCTATTATCAACAATAAAAACCTATCTAGAGGGAAAACTGACCTCCTGATCTTGTTCCTTGTGGACAACCAGAGAGATGTGTTAAAGGTAAGAGCTAGAAAATAGGCAGGTTTTGTTTATCTGGTCTGCTCATGGAGAACTGCCTTGTCTCAGCTGCTGTTGCGTTTTTGTCCTCTCTGTGTGTTCCAGATCCCAGGGGCACTGCACAAGATAGTCAGCGATAAACTGCTGGCCCTGCAGAAAGGCCAGGATCCCGGCAAGATATCAGGTACCTCTTCCCACTGAGCTTTGTCATCTTGTCATGCCCCCAAATGAGAAATGCAGTGATGCGAAAAAAGTCTGTAACAATGACTGATGTGATCTAAAGGAGGGCGGGTCCCTAGGATCTGCAGGGTGGGTGGAGTGTGGTGATAATCCTCTCCATGTCTCACCTTTCCTTTCAGGTTATACCTTTTGCCAAAAGCTGAATGAGAGGGAGTATCGCTCCAACACGGAGAAGACCACAAAAGATGAGCTGTTATCTCTGCTGAAAGCTATTGATGAAGATTCAAAGCTCTCTGACAAAGAGAGAAAGAGGCTGCTAGGTCAGTTTCGTAGTAGTAATCCAAGCATTTTTATGCAGTATTTTGGAGACAGAGTTACTAATATGTGTAAATATTGATTACTTTGTATACCCCAGCAGTGAAAACACTAATATATTTGTAAATCTTTTATATTCATGTATCTGCCTAATAAAGTTATTTTGTGGAAATTGATGTGATTGATGCAATTATTACCAAAGCAAACTGTACCTGAGTTTCACCTTTATTTATAGTTTAGCTTTTCTCATTCTTAATTGCTATAGGACTAAAATAATGCTACCTTTCCCTTCCCAAAAGCCAAGTACTCCCTCTATTCAAGTATCAAAATCACTGAGATAGAAGACACCATGAATGAAATTTCTCTGCCACCTTTTGCCCCAGCACTGAATTTTATACTTTTTTATTTCCTAATTTCCCTTGGATCATGTGACTATCACATAACATTGATCTTTGACTTGCTGTGTGCTGGGGAGAGCTGAAAAACGTGTTCTGTTTGATACTGCAGCTTTTCCTCAGGCTTGCCAGCTAACTAACCCACGGAAAAACGTGTTCTGTTTGATACTGCAGCTTGCAGTGTTCTGTTTGATACTCAGGCTTGCCAGCTAACTAACCCACATGTGTGACAGATTACTGTGCTGTTTTAAGCTCAAATGGCACCAGATTGGGGAATTGGCTCTCCTAGGGTGGTAAAGTCAGTGTGGATTTTTAAGTCAGTCTGGCTTTGGTTGCCACAGGATGTACTGTTTGTGGCTGGTTATCTTCATCCCTGCAGGGCTGTGCTCTGTCTGTAACTCTTGCTGATGGCATCAGCTGTAATTAGAAAAGTGCTGGAGTGAATGAAGGGCCTTTGGCTTTTCTTGTGGCATTTCTTATTCATGGCTGGTCTACAGTGGAAATACCAAGGTTTGCAACTCAGGAACTGCAATCATATATCTTTATATATAATATGATCAGACATCTAATTTTGGCTCTTGCAGAGTTATCTTTGGAATCATATCAACCAAAACTTCATTACAGCTGCTGTTGAAAAAGAAATACCAACCAAATTTTGTTCCATTTAAAGTGTTGAGCTCTGTTATTTTATTTAGGAGCAAAACCTAATTTAATTATGACAACAAAGTAGTAATAACTGTTACAGTCACATGAGGTGAGCTGTTCTTAAAAAATACCATCTTGTGTCAGACTCATGTCTCACTAACTAATGCTCCAATGATTACTGTCTGCTGCCAGGGGCCAGAGTGTTTCTCTGAAATGGAGCTGAAGGACTTGGTGTGCAACAGGACAATGTTTTACTGTGTCCTGATGGGGGATGGAAGACAAAAATGTAAAAAGCTTCTGGTTAATTAGAAAGGACTTCTAAAAATAACCAGTTCCTGAAAACTACCAGGGAATCATAAGCCTTTATAGTAGTTATAGTTCTTAGTTTTAGCTGAAAGGTTTTTATTATGAATGCACTTCCTCAGAAAAACTGGCGTTGCTCGTACTTTAAAATGTGGGAGTGGAAATCCTAAGTTAGTGGTGGTGTTGGATTGGTTTGCTCTTCAGCAGAAGTATTTTCCCTTTCTCCCTCCTGCCTGCTGTGACATCCCGGCTGTGAGATTCCCGTGGGAAATGAGCCTGTGGGCACGGCCTGCCGCAGAGCCCCGAGCCCCGAGCCCTGCCCTGGGAGTCGCTGGCCCTGGTGCCAAGCTCGGAAAAGCAGCCCGGGGCACTCAGAGGAGGGCACAAGGCAGGGTCAGCACGCTCCTTCCTCTTTTTAGGGTGATTTTAGGGTGAGTACCTCCGACTCCTCTTTGGAGGAACCGGCGGTCACTCTGTGACCTGTACGAGGGTCTAAGGACAGCAAGGCCGGTCCAGGACCGCGTTCCCTGCTTGCTGGGGGGGCTGATCTGAACCAGCGATGGGCAGACCCCGATCTATCCATCCACCCGCGGATCTCCGTGGGCTGCGGGGCGCTCTGCTGGGGCTCGGGGCCCGCTCCCCGCCCGGCCGCCCAGCGCCGTTCGTGCCCCGGTGCCGGCACACGGCCCCGCGGCCGCTCCGCCCGGGGCGC